>NC_053027.1:299454734-299514443 GCF_003073215.2 Triticum urartu
GGGGGGGGGGGGGGGGGGGGGGGGGGGGTTGGATGAACAGTGAGGGGTGGCGTTGCCTCTGGATGAACAGGACCCCGTGGTGTGGTGGAGGGCTGGATGAACAGTAGACGGTGGAGGGGTGCCCGTGTAGGGGTGGTTGAACAGGACCCCGTGGTGTGGAGGGCTGGATGAATAGTAGACGGTGGAGGGGTGGTTGAACAGTAGCCGGTGGATTAGCGCGCGCTGGAGGCTGGATGAACAGGAGCCCGTGGAGGCTGGAGGAGGTCGACGGTAGCCCGTGGAGGCTGGAGGAGGTCGACGGTGGAGATGAACAGTATCCCGTGGAGTCCCGTTTTGCAGTACGCCACACCCCTCCCGATGAACAGGACCCCCGTTTCGACCGTAGGAGGTCCGTTTCATCCATTTTGCGGTACGCCACACCCCTCCCGATCAATAGGACCCCCGTTTCGATCGTAGGAGGTCCGTTTCCTCCGTTTTGCGGTACGCCACACCCCTCCCGATCAACAGGACCCCTATTTTGACCGTAGGAGGTCTGTTTCCTCCGTTCTGCGGTACGCCAGGCCTCGTTTCCATCGCCTATTCCGTCCAAGCCCTCCCGATGAACACGACCATGCATTCAGTTCCGACCCAGCCGGTTGGCTCCCACGCGTTCCATTGCCTCCCGATGAACATGACGCATTCCGTTGCCTCCCGATGAACACGACGCATTCCGTTGCCTCCCCATGAACACGAGCATTCCGTTGCCTCCCCATGAACACGACGATGACGATGTTCCTCCGTTCCTACCCAGCCATGTACACGAGCCCTGGCCGTACGTATGCGCGAGTAGGCGTTCGAGACCTCCCCCGTATGTACACATACGTGGCCGTATTTTCTTTCTTTCACCCTGGCCGATGTACGTACGTGTACATGCTACGTGCGCGCCTCTACTATGACACGTGCGCGCCTCTACTATGACACGTGCGCGCCTCTACATCGACCAGTATGTACGTACACGTTCGCGACCAGAATGACAACGCTACGTACGCTTCGACCAGGTGGGTCCTGACTGTCAGGCACTTCCTTGTGTGCGAAGATGTAGCTAGTGGGTCCCAGCAGTCAGGGGGGCGAATCGTTTTTTTTTCATGAAATACGGTAGCCCGTCCGGTCGGTCCCCGCTGTCAGGTGGAGGAATAATTATTTTGCACGTAATAAGGAGGCACTTCCTTGCTGCGGCCGTGGACCCAGCTGTCAGCCTCTCCACGTATAGTCCACGTCCGATGGAAGCCGTTCCTTGACCACGTTGACCATGCCGCGCCGAGAGCACCAGGGAGATGGACGACGGCGAGGCCTAGGAAGGGGACAACGCGGAGCCGGGGAAGACGCGGCAGTGGATGCCCACGCGTAGAGGAGTACGAGGGTTCACTGGTTCGCTGCGGCGTGAGGCTGCCGTCGCCGCAGAATAACAGGGGGTGTGGGTGAGTAGAGGGATGGCCTAGCCATCGGTGGGAGTAGTAGGGGGCGGTGAGGCCTCCGCCGCATCGCAGCCGGCCATGGGAGGTAGGAGCACGAGGCACGACCGGCGCTGGTTCGGGCGGCTGGAGCAAGAAGACCAGAGGTTCAAGAAGCACTACGGCCATTGGATGGACATCGTATGGTCACTGGAGCTAGAATCGTGCATATTGACTAAGTTGACAAAGCCCTCCGTCCCCGTCAACTTAGTAGGCCCACAAGTTAGCCTACCACTATATTGGGTCTCAGCTAACAGGGGGAGTATTCATTTTTTATGCGTAATAAGGAGGCACTTCCTTGCGTGCGAAGATATATCTGGTGGGCCCGAGCTATCAGCGGTGGTAACGTTTTTTTGCGAAATACAGAGGCCTTTCGGTGGGTCCCTGATGTCAGGTGGAGGAATCATTATTTTGCGCGTAATAAGGAGGCATTTCCTTGCGTGCGGCCGTGGACCCAGTTGTCGGCCTCTCCACGTACAATCCACTTCAGATGCATGTCGGTCGTTGACCATGTTGACCAGGCCACACCGAGAGCACCAGGGCGGTGGACGACGGCGAGGCCTAGGAAGGGAACGACACGGAGGCAGGGAAGACACGACAGTTGTTTCCCACACGGAGGGGAGTACGACTGTACGAGGGTTTACTGGTTCGTCTGCCGTCGCTGGAGAATAACAACAGGTGTGGGTGAGTAGAGGGATGGCTAGGCCAGCGATGGGAGTACGGTGTGGCGGTGAGGCCTGTGCGGCAGCACAGCCGGCCGCAGGGAGGAGGGAGCAGGCAGTCCCGTCGGCGCTTGTTTGAGCGGCTGGAGCAGGCAGAGCAGAGATTGAAGAAGCACGACGATCGTTCGATGGACATCGTACGGTCACTGGAGCTAGAATCATTCATATTGACTAAGTTGACAAAGCCCTCCATCCCCGTCAACTTAGTAGGCCCACAAGTTAGCCTCCCACCATGGTGGGTCCCAGCTAGCAGGGGGAGTATTCATTTTTCTATGCGTAATAAGGAGGCACTTCCAGTGGGTCCGAGCTGACAGCGGGGGGAATCTTTTTTTGCGAAATACGGTGGTCCGTCCGGTGGGTCCCAGCAGTCAGGGGCAAACGTTTTTTTCGCGAAATACGATGGCCCATCTGGTGGGTCAAAGCAGTCAGGGGGGAAACGTTTTTTCCGTGAAATACTGGTGGCCCGTCCGGTGGGTCCCTGCTGTCAGGTGGAGGAATAATTATTTTGCGCGTAATAAGGAGGCACTTCCTTGCGGCTGCCGTGGACCCAGCTGTCAGCCTCTCCATGTACAGTACTCTTCCGATGGAAGTCGGTCGTTGACCACATTGACCACGCCGCGCAAAGAGCACCACGGCGGTGGACGACGGCGAGGCCTAGGAAGGGGACGACACGGAGCCGGGGACGACGCGGAGCCGGGGAAGACGCGGCAGTGTGCCCACGCGGAGAGGAGTACGAGGGTTCACTAGTTCGGCTGCGGTGTGAGGTTGCCGTCGCCGTAGAATAACAGGGGGAGTGGGTGAGTGGAGGGATGGCCTGGCCAGCGGTGGGAGTAGTATGGGGACGGTGAGGCCTCCGCGGCAGCACAGCCGGCCACGGGAGGCAGGAGCATGCGGCATGACCGGCGCTGCTTTGGGCGGCTGGGGCAAGAAGACCAGAGGTTGAAGAAGCACTACGGCCGTTGGATGGACATCATTGACCACGCCGCGCCGAGAGTACCAGGGCAGTGGACGATGGTGAGGCCTACGAAGGGAACGACACGGAGCTAGGGAGGACACGGCAGTGGCTGCCCACGCGGTGGAGAGTACGAGGGTTGACTGGTTCGGCTGCTATCGCCAGAAAATAACAAGAGGTGTGGGTGACTAGAGGGATAGACAGGCCAGGGATGCGAGTATGATGGGGCCGTGAGGCTTGCCCGGCAGCACTGCCAGCCACGGGAGGCGGGAGCAGGCGGTTCCGACGGTGCTAGTTTGGGCGGCTGGGGCAGGAAGATCAGAGACTGAAGAAGCACGATTGTCGTTAGATTGACATCTAACGGTCTGAGGCTGGTAGAGTCGATTGTTGACTAAGTTTCTTTGTTGAGAAACCTTGTGTACGCATGAACTTAGTAGGCCCACAAGCCAGCCTCCAAATCTGTGGCAGACAACATAAAGCCCATTTGGTATTTTTTATAATTTGTAGCCCATTTGCTAATTCTTAAGTAATTTATTACAGCCCATTTTCTGCCCAAGACCACGGTCAAAAAGTTCAACCTTATTTTGCATATTTCAGTGGAGTTCGAACTGTTGTAATCCCGAAATGATAAACATTTTTTAAGAACTTATTGATTTGCCAAAAAATCGTTTTGTTTTTGTAAGCAAATAAGACGTGAGACAATTGAGTTGGTTTAAGGGAAAACCAGTGGTAAAAAAATCAGCGCTGGGTGGGAAAAAACAACAAAAATAAGGATGTAAATATGAAAAGGGAATTTTATGTGTTTTCAATATAATGATACGTGTATATGAACTAGTAAAACTATAGGTAGAGATTAGAAAACGAATGTAGGACATGCGTTTCAAGAGGATAGAACTGGGCTGTGTGTTTGATTCAGTAAAAAAACTGCCTGCGGATGTTGTAAGACAAAATATAACTAACGCTGGCAGGCCAGAGGCCAGTAGATACCTGCTGGATCTTTGTGCCCCATTGTCATCATGGGCTGGGCCTGTTAAAAACAAAACCAACCCTGGGCAGTCTACAGCCCAGTTGAAACTTGCTCGACCTGAAAAAACAATATATGTGCTCAATAAACAAGAGAATTCTTCAAGTACAGACTGATAACTGGGATGCAGCACGGATATTGTTTTTTTATCGTGATAATAAGTGCATGCACTTGTTTCGAAAAAATTGGAGAACTGGGAATTCGAACGGCGGGTGCTTATGCTACCGATCAAATAAAAATCAGGTGCCTGAAAATTCGTTTCGAAACAAATGATTCAGCTTTATATCCACATCGACCCTCGGCATGATGGTTGGAAGCAAATGCAAGTTCATAGCAAAAGATCGTTAACAACAATACCAACTTGCGGACGACAAGGTAGTACAACTACCAATACCAAACTAACTTATAATCTTTTTACTCCTGGCCCTAGTGTTCGTCTGGTAGAAAATCTTGCAGAGGACCAGCTCCCTCTCCTTCTCTTGATCCAGGTCCCCGAGGTGGTACTGGTGCATCACCCAGTTGGTCCTCTGCTGGTCGAAGTTCTTGTTGGTGTGCAGCACCAGAACCTTTTTTGCTGCCCGTCTGTCGGCCGTTGACCATCACCGGCAAGGTATTGCCGGTCTTGTGCCACATCGCGTGCATGCCGCACTCCGACTGTATCTTGCGACGCGTCCACGTGCCCCTTTTGAATGCCCTGGAATTGCGCTGGAAGAAATGCTTCCTTAGGCCACTCAGTGTGATACGTGCAGTATTGTGGAATATAGGTTTTAGTGTACCTAGTTGGCATTTTCATAACATCTTTGGCATGTTGCAGTCACTTGTTTCACTTTTTATTAACTGTCAAATTGTAATTGCTTCACCAGGTCTGCGTCTAAAAAGAAAAATAGAGCTATAAACAAAGGAATATGTTTGTGCAAGTAGACGGCCGATCGGTGTCTTACCTGGAAGTTTCTCAGGTTGGGTGTAGCATATGTCGTGCTCGCTGTCGATGGTTGGTATGAACAAATCGATGAGAGACTGAAATCTCGCGCTGCCAGCACTCACTTTGGCCTCAGGGTGCTCGGTCAGCTCCTGATCCATGGGATCGAACTTGATGCCAGCCGGCAGCACCGGCCAATCCTTCTTCGACTTACATCGGTAATTCCAGTTATATGGTACTCAATGTATGATCAATCGACTGTTTTAAGTGAATGATGAAAGATTTGGACAGATAACTGGTACTCCAAATCTGAAGTCCAGAATACCCGAACATGCCGCCGGGATTCTTGTGTCACCTCACGCACAGCGTGTTGTCACGTGAATTCAATGTGTGGACATGATGAATAATTTTACCGACGTATACTAGTACTGCTACTGTACCGGAGTACTTACTAGTCGTATTTAGTGTCACAATTTATACATAGGTTTAACTAACAAGTACACACTTGAAGCCTAACTGATATATATATATATGTGGCTTCTGCACAGCATCTCCATCATCATTATCAGTACATCCTACGCAGGTGAGTTAGGATGCACTTGATCCCAGGAAGGTATCTATCCTTCAAACCAGAGGAGTTTTTTAAACTAACAACAATACATAATATCCAACAAAAGAGGGTCGTGCTACAGCAGCAGAATACATGGCTTAGTCTAGATATCAGCACGAATCAAGTTGTGCATATTTGATGTTGGCATGAACTACATCGCCGCATGTCGGGATTGCAAAAGCCATCCATCGCATGGAAGCTTGATGCCTTTCACACACTGAAGATTATCTGGCAACAAGCTATGTCGACGAATCTCTGGATATGGTGATTCATGAAACCCATGGTATGATGTGCAAACACAGCCCCCCCTCGCGAATGGAAGTTGCATAGCAAAGTAATCATCGCCGGTGATATGATCGATGATTGGTTCGATGATCGGATAATTGAGCCCGAGGAACAAGGAGTGGTTGCTGAGGTTGTAAACCCGCCTCCAGTTGAATACGCCTAGCCCAACGAAGCTAGGATCTTTCTCAAACATGAAGCAGCCATAGCCATCAATGTCACGAATGCCCCACGCATTGTACTGCATGTGGTTTGATGTAATGGTTTGGTCAATTTGGTACGTGCGAATGAGCATCAAATGACCTCCATCAGTTGAACGAGCGGTAAACCACCACCCATCAGCTGGTATGATTCCAGGTCCTAGAATCATGAAGGCGAGCGCATTTGCGTCTGCTGCAACAATTCAAATTGGAGACCAAAAGGACAAAAATAAACAATCATGTTCAGAGTATGTGTGGAATTAAGATTATCATAACAGCGACACATATCATAGATAGAGAATTGCAATGCCGTGGTCATAATCATACCCCAAGTTAAAAAAATAAGCCAATGGCTTTCATATTCTAGAAATATGTCATGGTTCAAACATCATGTAACAATGAGAGGAAAACAGCTATGACAGCGCCTACTCATATTCTACCATAGCACTTACTACTACTGTTCTCATATCAACTCTAAGCAATAACATGCGTTGTTATAAAAATCTTGTAAACGAGAGTAACATATAGCAATCATGATGTTATGCTCATAATATGTATTCTAACAATCATTAGATGCCAATTGTTCTCATATCAACTCTAACAATAACATGTGTGGTCATAAAAATCTAGGAAATGAGAGGAACATATAGCAATGATGTGGTTATAGACATGCTATGCGTTCTAAATTTGTAACAAATGAATAGGCAGTCGCATTCATAAGGTAAAGATGAGATGAGATAGAACAATTACACGACGATAGATTCCACCAGTATAGGCAGCCAATCTGTGCGTCGACCGCGTAAACGATGCCATCATGCACTATAGCATCAGACAAAAATGTTGCCTCAACAGGATTGATGATGAGCCATAACCATGTATGGCAACCGGATTCCAGATAGACTAATCCCATGTTGAACAAGGCAATGAGCTTGTAATCCATGTAGTCTTCTGATGGTGTGGGCACTTCGCAGATTACAACTTTCTGCAAACAGAGGTCGAGCCAAAAGCTTGACGCGTCTCATGCGTAGTAGGCAGGAGTGTCCGGCGGGTCGCGAGGCTCAATGGCGGCGGTATCCAACGATGGAAGGGTGACCTCTCTCTGGGTGTAGATATCCACGAGACGCCACGGACTACCGGTGTGGTGGATGAGGACGATCCAGTTGGCCTTCATGCCCGCCCAGTAGTGGACGGGTAGTGGTAGCATGTCGAGGGGCACCACGGCAACCTCCGTAGGATCGTCAAGTCGGTGTCTGGGCCACCTGCGAGGATCGGGCATCAGCAAGCAGGGTGTCTTGAAAAGAGCCGGCCGGTTGCAGACGAGTAGACGGTACAAAGACACCAAGCATGCGGCCAGACAGACGATGCTGAGTAGGTCCATACGACTACAAATCTGCTCCAAGAGAACATCGGGGAGGGAATTCCAATCGCGGCTCTGCATGTCATTCGGTTCTGCCATTGGAGTTTTCGGTGCCTGCGAGCCAGCAGGGAAGTGGATTCGGGCAGGCGAGCGAAGAAGCTTCTCCTCGTGTGGCCGAGCAGTGAGTGGGGGGATATGGTACGCGCGAGCTACCAAGGAAGATGGCGCGGGCGCGCGAGCAGTGAGCGGGGGTAAATGGTGTGCGGCCGACGATGGGGAAGAGAGGAGGAAGAAGAAGAGATGGCAGTACTGGGTAAGGCTGATTTAGTAACACCAACACGCTGGTTTAGCTTATTAATTACGTGTCCCATCTGCTGCAGCGTGTATTGTCACTTCACTGCGAAGACTAGTTGAATAGTTCTCTATGACCGAGATGGGGAATAATGGATCGCGAGGACTTCCTTTCTACAGTATCCCTATGCCTCTACGCTCACTTCACTCATTTTGCTCCGTACCTAGTCACTTGTTGAAATCTGTAGAAACACAAATACTCCGTATTTGGGAACAGAGGGAGGCTTCTACTCCGTACTATTTGGGAACAGAGGGAGTATCACCATATGGAGGGAACAGAGGAAGCTTGAAATATGAACATGTCAATGGGAGGGAGTAAGCCCCATGCATGCATGCAACATGCAACACTCACACGTACACATGGACGCACGCAACACTCACGCACCCATGCGGCACACAGCACACGACGCAACACACACGCTAACCCTCAAGTGCTCAACCTACTCCCTACGTCCGTGAAAGACTGTACATTTAGAGATTTACACATTGACCAGGGCATAATTAACGCCCAAAAGTAGCAGACTTATGTGTGCATGCGACCATTGAGATAAGAAGATTAAATGAAGGTCGTTGCATGCTGTAATTAAGGATAGACATGTAGCCTATACCTACAGCACAAGTTGCTGCATTAGTCAATCAATATCGATTTATATTAAAGGCTAAATGCATTGGAAGTGTAGATGTACATCATGTACTACACTCTTTGTTTTATAGCCGATGTACACTCTTTGTTGGAAGACCGAGGGAGGACACGTGCATGCACTCACATACACAGCCAGGGCGGTTCACACGCAAGGGTTGGACTCGTGTCGTGCCTGTGTAAAGTTTTGTTTAACTGATTTCTTTGCTCTGCCAACTGACAGGTGGGACCCAGAAACCAGGTGACAATTTAACCAGTCAACAAAGTGCCATGTCGACTATGTGGCCGGTCAGTAGGGTGCAATACGATGCTCTACGATGAGCTAGTAATCCTATAATCTGTTGGGGATCGTAGCAGAAATTAAAAAAAATTCTACGCATCACCAAGATCAATCTATGGAGTAACTAGCAACGAGAGGGGAGTGCATCTTCATACCCTTGAAGATCGCGAGTCGGAAGCGTTGCAAGAACGCGGTTGGAGGAGTCGTACATGTAGCGATTCAGATCGCGGCCGAATTCGATCTAAGCACCGAACAACGGCGCCTCCACGTTTAACACACGTGCAGCCCGGTGACGTCTCCCGCACCTTGATCCAGCAAGGAGGAGGGAGAGGTTGAGGAATAAGGATCCAACAGAAGCACGACGGCGTGGTGGTGATGGAGTGGCAGTTCTCCGGCAGGGCTTCGCCAAGCTCACGCGGAGGAGGAGAGGTGTTGGGGAGGGGAGGGGCTGCGCCTTGGATGTGGTGCTGCAGCCCTCCCCCGCCCCTCTATTTATAGGGAGAAGGGGGAAGGGGCCGGCCCCTCTAGATGAGATCTAGAGGGGGGCGGCGGCCAAGGGGGAGGGGGCTTGCCCCCCAAGCAAGGGGGGCGCCCCCTTTAGGGTTCCCCCCAAACCCTAGGCGCATGGGCCCTGGGGGGAATGGCGCCCAGCCCACTAGGGGCTGGTTCCCTTCCACCTACAGCCCATAAGGCCCTCCGGGGCAGGTGGACCCCCGGAACCCCTCCGGTGGTCCCGGTACAATACCGCTATACCACCGAATATTTTTGGTGACCTATGATGACTTCCCATATATAAATCTTCATCTCCAGACAATTCCGGAACTCCTCGTGATGTCCAGGATCTCATCCGGGACTCCGAACAACATTCGGTAATCACATACAAATCTTCCTAATAACCCTAACGTCATCGAACCTTAAGTGTGTAGACCCTACGGGTTCGGGAACCATGCAGACATGACCGAGACAACTCTCGGGCCAATAACCAACAGCGGGATCTGGTTACCCATGTTGGCTCCCACATGTTCCACGATGATCTCATCGGATGAACCATGATGTCGAGGATTCAAGCAATCCCGTATACAATTCAATTCCCTTTGTCAATCGGTATGTTACTTGCCCGATATTCGATCGTCAGTATCCCAATACCTCGTTCAATCTCGTTACCGGCAAGTCACTTTACTCGTTGTGTAACACATCATCCCATGACCAACCCTTAGTCATATTGAGCTCATTACGATGATGTCTTACCAAGTGAGCGCAGAGATACCTCTCCGTCATATGGAGTGACAAATCCCAGTCTTGATTCGTGCCAATCCAACAAACACTTTTAGAGATACCCATAGTGCACCTTTATAGTCACCCAGTTATGTTGTGACGTTTGGCACACCCAAAGTATTCCTACAGTATCCGGGAGTTGCACAATCTCATGGTCTAAGGAAAAGATACTTGACATTAGAAAAGCTTTAGCAGACAAACTACACGATCTTGTGCTATGCTTAGGATTGGGTCTTGTCCATCACATCATTCTCCTAATGACGTGATCCCGTTATCAATGACATCCAATGTCCATGGTCAGGAAACCGTAACCATCTATTGATCAACGAGCTAGTCAACTAGAGGCTCACTAGGGACATGTTGTGGTCTATGTATTCACACATGTATTACGATTTCCGGGTAATACAATTATAGCATGAACAATAGACAATTATCATGAACAAGGAAATATAATAATAACCATTTTATTATTGCCTCTAGGGCATATTTCCAACAGTCTCCCACTTGCACTAGAGTTAATAATCTAGTTACATTGTGATGAATCGAACACCCATAGAGTTCTGGTGTTGATCATGTTTTGCTCGAGGAAGAGGTTTAGTCAACGGATCTGCGACATTTAGGTCCGTATGCACTTTACAAATATCTATGTCTCCATTTTGAACATTTTCACGAATGGAGTTGAAGCGACACTTGATATGCCTGGTCTTCTTGTGAAACCTGGGCTCCTTGGCAAGGGCAATAGCTCCAGTGTTCTCACAGAAGAGTGTCATCGGGCCCGACGCATTGGGAATAACTCCTAGGTCGGTAATGAACTCCTTCATCCAGATTGCTTCTTGTGCTGCCTCCGAGGCTGCCATGTACTCCGCTTCACATGTAGATCCCACCACGATGCTTTGCTTGCAACTACACCAGCTGACTGCCCCACCATTCAAAATATACACGTATCCGGTTTGTGACTTGGAGTCATCCAGATCTGTGTCGAAGCTAGCATCGATGTAACCCTTTACGACGAGCTCTTCGTCACCTCCATAAACGAGAAACATATCCTTAGTCATTTTCAGGTACTTCAGGATATTCCTGACCGCTGTCCAGTGTTCCATGCCGGGATTACTTTGGTACCTTCCTACCAAACTTATGGCAAGGTTTACATCAGGTCTGGTACACAGCATGGCATACACAATAGACCCTATGGCCGAGGCATAGGGGACGACACTCATCTTTTCTCTATCTTCTGCCGTGGTCGGGCATTGAGCCGTGCTCAATCTCACACCTTGCAATACAAGCAAGAACCCCTTCTTGGACTGATCCATATTGAACTTCTTCAATATCTTGTCAAGGTACGTACTTTGTGAAAGACCAATGAGGCGTCTCGATCTATCTCTATAGATCTTGATGCCTAATATATAAGCAGCTTCTCCAAGGTCCTTCATTGAAAAACACTTGTTCAAGTAGGCCTTTATGCTTTCCAAGAATTCTATATCATTTCCCATCAATAGTATGTCATCCACATATAATATGAGAAATGCTACAGAGCTCCCACTCACTTTCTTGTAAACACGGGCTTCTCCATAAGTCTGCGTAAACCCAATTGCTTTGATCATCTCATCAAATCAAATGTTCCAACTCCGAGAGGCTTGCACCAGCCCATAGATTGAGCGTTGGAGCTTGCACACCTTGTCAGCATTCCTAGGATCGACAAAACCTTCCGGCTGCATCATATACAATTCTTCCTTAAGGAAACCATTAAGGAATGCTGTTTTGACGTCCATTTGCCATATCTCATAATCATAGAATGCGGCAATTGCTAACATGATTCGGACGGACTTCAGCTTCACTACGGGTGAGAAAGTCTTATCGTAGTCAACCCCTTGAACTTGTCGATAACCCTTAGCGACAAGCCGAGCCTTATAGATGGTCACATTACCATCCGCGTCTGTCTTCTTCTTAAAGATCCATTTATTTTCTATGGCTCGCCGATCATCGGGCAAGTCAGTCAAAGTCCATACTTCATTTTCATACATGGATCCTATCTTGGATTTCATGGCTTCCAGACATTTGTCGAAATCTAGGCCCGCCACCGCTTCTTCATAGTTAGAAGGTTCACCATTGTCTAACAACATGATTTCCAGGACAGGGTTGCCGTATCACTCTGGTGCGGAACGTGTCCTTGTGGACCTACGAAGTTCAGTAGTAACTTGATCTGAAGTTTCATGATCATCATCATTAACTTCCTCTCTAGTCGGTGCATGCACCTCAGGAACATTTTCTTGAGCTGTGCCACTCTCTGGTTCAAGAGGCAATACTTCATCAACTTCTACTTTCCTCTCACTTACTTCTTTCAAGAGAAACTCTTTCTCTAGAAAGGATCCATTCTTGGCAACAAAGATCTTGCCTTCGGATCTGAGGTAGAAGGTATACACAATAGTTTCTTTAGGGTATCCTATGAAGACGCAATTTTCTGATTTGGGTTTGAGCTTTTCAGGTTGAAGTTTCTTGACATAAGCGTCGCATCCCCAAACTTTCAGAAATGATAGCTTAGGTTTCTTGCCAAACCACAATTCATACGGTGTCGTCTCAACGGATTTCGACGGAGCCCTATTTAAAGTGAATGCAGCAGTCTCTATAGCATAACCCCAAAATGACAGCGGTAGATCGGTAAGAGACATCATAGATCATACCATATCCAATAGAGTGTGATTACGACGTTCGGACACACCATTACGCTGAGGTGTTCCAGGCGGCGTGAGTTGTGAAACAATTCCGCATCTCCTTAAGTGCGTGCCGAATTCGTGACTCAAATATTCTCCCCCACGATCTGATCGTAAGAACTTGATTTTCCTGTCACGTTGATTCTCAACCTCACTCTGAAATTCCTTGAACTTTTCAAAGGTCTCAGACTTGTGTTTCCTTAAGTAGACATACCCATATCTACTCAAGTCATCAGTGAGGGTGAGAACATAACGATAGCCACCGCGAGCCTCAACACTCATTGGACCGCACACATCAGTATGTATGATTTCTAATAAGTTGGTTGCTCGCTCCATTGTTCCGGAGAATGGAGTCTTGGTCATTTTGCCCATGAGGCATGGTTCGCATGTGTCAAATGATTCATAATCAAGAGACTCCAAAAGTCCATCTGCATGGAGTTTCTTCATGCGTTTGACACCAATGTGACCAAGGCGGCAGTGCCACAAGTATGTGGGACTATCATTATCAACCTTATATCTTTTGGCATTCACACTATGAATATGTGTAACATCACGTTCGAGATTAAACAAGAATAAACCATTGACCAGCGGGGCATGACCATAAAACATGTCTCTCATATAAATAGAACAACCATTATTCTCATATTTAAATGAGTAGCCATCTCGCATTAAACGAGATCCAGATACAATGTTCATGCTCAAAGCTGGTACTAAATAACAATTATTGAGGTTTAAAACTAATCCCATAGGTAAATGTAGAGATAGCATGCCAACGACGATCACATCAACCTTGGAACCATTCCGGACACGCATCGTCACCTCGTCCTTCGCCAGTCTCCGTTTATTCTGCAGTTCTTGTTTTGAGTTACAAATATGAGCAACTGCACCGGTATCAAATACCCAGGAGCTACTACGAGCGCTGGTTAGGTACACATCAATAACATGTATATCACATATACCTTTGGCACTGCCGGCCTTCTTATCCTCTAAGTACTTGGGGCAGTTCCGCTTCCAGTGACCGTTTCCCTTGCGATAAAAGCACTCAGTCTCAGGCTTGGGTCCATTCTTTGGCTTCTTCCCGGTAGCTTGCTTACCGGGCGCGGCATCTCCCTTGCCGTCCTTCTTGAAGTTCTTTTTACCCTTGCCTTTCTTGAACTTAGTGGTTTTATTCACCATCAACACTTGATGTTCCTTTTTGATTTCCACCTCCGCTGATTTCAGCATTGAATATACCTCAGGAATGGTCTTTTCCATCCCCTGCATATTGAAGTTCATCACAAAGCTCTTGTAGCTAGGTGGGAGCGACTGAAGGATTCTGTCAACGACCGCATCATCCGGGAGATTAACTCCCAGCTGAGACAAGCAGTTGTGCAACCCAGACATTTTGAGTATGTGCTCGCTGATGGAACTATTCTCCTCCATCTTACAACTATAGAACTTCTCGGAGACTTCATATCTCTTGACCCGGGCATGAGCTTGGAAAACCATTTTCAGCTCTTGGAACATCTCATATGCTCTGTGTTGCTCAAAACGCTTTTGGAGCCCCAGTTCTAAGCTGTAAAGCATGCCGCACTGAACCAGGGAGTAATCATCACTACGCGTCTGCCAAGTGTTCATAACATCTTGTTCTGCTGGGAAAACAGGTGCTTCACCTAGCGGTGCATCAAGTACATATGCTTTCCTGGCAGCTATGAGGATAATCCTCAGGTTACGGACCCAGTCCGTGTAGTTGCTGCCATCGTCTTCCAGCTTGGTTTTCTCTAGGAACGCGTTGAAGTTGAGGGCAACATTAGCGTGGGCCATTTGATCTACAAGACATATTGCAAAGAATTTTAGACTATGTTCATGATAATTAAGTTCATCTAATCAAATTATTTAATGAACTCCCACTCAGATAGACATCCCTCTAGTCATCTAAGTGATACATGATCCGATTCAACTAGGCCGTGTCCGATCATCACGTGAGACGGACTAGTCATCATTGGTGAACATATTCATGTTCATCGTATCTTCTATACGACTCATGTTCGACCTTTCGGTCTTCCGTGTTCCGAGGCCATGTCTGTACATGCTAGGCTCGTCAAGTCAACCTAAGTGTATTGCGTGTGTAAATCTGGCTTACACCCGTTGTATGCGAACGTTAGAACCTATCACACCCGATCATCACGTGGTGCTTCGGAACAACGGACCTTGGCAATGGTGCACAGTTAGGGGGAACACTTTCTTGAAATTATTGCGAGGGATCATCTTATTTATGCTACCGTCGTTCTAAGCAAATAAGATGTAAAACATGATAAACATCACATGCAATCAAATAGTGACATGATATGGCCAATATCATTTTGCTCCTTTTGATCTCCATCTTCGGGGCGCCATGATCATCATTGTCACCGGCATGACACCATGACCTCCATCATCGTGTCTTCATGAAATTGTCTCGTCAACTATTACTTCTACTACTATGGCTAATGATTAGCGATAAAGTAAAGTAATTACATGACGTTTATGTTGACACGCAGGTCATAAATAAATTAAGACAACTCCTATGGCTCCTGCCGGTTGTCATACTCATCGACATGCAAGTTGTGATTCCTATTACAATAACATGATCAATCTCATACATCACATATATCATTCATCACATCCTTTTGGCCATATCACATCACACGGCATATGTTGCAAAAACAAGTTAGACGTCCTCTAATTGTTGTTGCAAGTTTTTACGTGGCTGCTATAGGTTTCTAGCAAGAACGTTTCTTACCTATGCCAAAACCACAACGTGATATGCCAATTTCTATTTACCCTTCATAAGGACCCTTTTCATCAAATCCGATCCGACTAAAGTGGGAGAGACAGACAGCCGCTAGCCACCTTATGCAACTAGTGCATGTCAGTCGGTGGAACCAGTCTCACGTAAGCGTACGTGTAAGGTCGGTCCGGGCCGCTTCATCCCACGATGCCGCCGAATCAAGATAAGACTAGTAACAGCAAGTAAATTGACAAAATCGACGCCCACAACAACTTGTGTTCTACTCGTGCATAGAAACTACGCATAGACCTAGCTCTGATACCACTGTTGGGGATCATAGCAGAAATTAAAAAAAATTCTACGCATCATGAAGATCAATCTATGGAGTAACTAGCAACAAGAGGGGAGTGCATCTTCATACCCTTGAAGATCGCGAGTCAGAAGTGTTGCAAGAACATGGTTGGAGGAGTCGTACACGTAGCGATTCAGATCATGGCCGAATCCGATCTAAGCACCGAACAACGGCGCCTCCGCGTTCAACACACGTGCAGCCCGATGACGTCTCCCGCACCTTGACCCAGCAAGGAGGAGGGATAGGTTGAGGAAGAAGGCTCCAACAACAGCACGACGGTGTGGTGGTGATGGAGTGGCAGTTCTCCGGCAGGGCTTCACCAAGCTCACACGGAAGAGGAGAGGTGTTGGGGAGGGGAGGGGCTGCGCCTTGGATGTGGTGCTGCAGCCCTCCCCCGCCCCTCTATTTATAGGGAGAAGGGGGAAGGGGGCCGGCCCCTCTAGATGAGATCTAGAGGGGGCGGCGGCCAAGGGGGAGGGGGCTTGCCCCCCAAGCAAGGGGGCGGGGGGGCGCCCCCCTTTAGGGTTCCCCCCAAACCCTAGGCGCATGGGCCCTAGGGGGGAATGGCGCCCAGCCCACTAGGGGCTGGTTCCCTTCCACCTACAGCCCATAAGGCCCTCCGGGGCAGGTGGACCCTCCCGGTGGACCCCCGGAACCCCTCCGGTGGTCCCGGTACAATATCGGTATACCCCCAAATATTTCCAGTGACCGTATGATGACTTCCCATATATAAATATTCATCTCCGGACTATTTCGAAACTCCTCGTGACGTCTGGGATCTCATATGGGACTCCGAACAACATTCGGTAATCACATACAAATCTTCCTAATAACCCTAGCGTTTGGGTTGGGGAACCATGCAGACATGACCGAGACAACTCTCCGGCCAATAACCAACAGCGGGATCTGGATACCCATGTTGGCTCCCATATGTTCCACGATGATCTCATCGGATGAACCACGATGTCGAGGATTCCAACAATCCCGTATACAATTCCCTTTGTCAATCGGTACGTTACTTGCCCGAGATTCAATCGTCAGTATCCCAATACCTCGTTCAATCTCTTTACCGGCAAGTCACTTTACTCATTGCATAACACATCATCCTGTGACCAACCCTTAGTCACATTGAGCTCATTACGATGATGTCTTACCGAATGGGCCCAGAGATACCTCTCCATCATACGGAGTGACAAATCCCAGTCTCGATTCATGCCAACCCAACAGACACTTTCAGAGATACCCGTAGTGCACCTTTATAGTCACCCAGTTACGTTGTGACATTTGGCACACCCAAAGTATTCCTACAGTATCCGGGAGTTGCACAATCTCATGGTCTAAGGAAAAGATACTTGACATTAGAAAAGCTTTAGCAGACGAACTACACGATCTTGCGCTATGCTTAGGATTTGGTCTTGTCCATCACATCATTGTCCTAATGATGTGATCCCATTATCAATGACATCCAATGTCCATGGTCAGGAAACCGTAACCATCTATTGATCAACGAGCTAGTCAACTAGAGGCTCACTAGGGACATGTTGTGGTCTATGTATTCACACATGTATTACGATTTCCGGATAATACAATTATAGAATGAACAATAGACAATTATCATGAACAAGGAAATATAATAATAACCATTTTATTATTGCCTCTAGGGCATATTTCCAACATAATCGCCGCAAAACTATATATAGTGACCGTAAAGAGCGTATTGTTACATACGTTGACCGCCAGTGTATTTTTCTCGTTTCAAATTAAGCCATATTAATCGAAAAGGACGCGGTATGGACTACTACTACTAGTGCTAGTACTACTTTGATGTGTCCCCTCAACTTGCCGAACAAGGAGAAGCTTTCTTACTACGCCTCTCCCTCGCCCACGCGCGTGGTGGTTCGCAGGACGAGGAGAGGGTTTTGACTACAGCGCCCTCTCCCTCTCCCTCGCCCTCGCCCTCGCCCTCGCGGTGGACGTGCAGCAGTTCAATCGGTGTCATATTGCCAGAAGCATATTGTACTGTAGTATCATCATTGTTGGACCTTCCGAAGAGGCGAAGAGCCAAGTGCAAGGTTCACACGAGTACGAACTGTTGAACCTCCCGAAGAGGCAAAGAGCCAAGCGCAAGGTTTTATAGGAGTTGTTGTCCTAGTAGGAGTGTACTACAACTATAGAGAACGATGCTACTGTATGAAGCCGCCACGTCACCTATATCCAAAGCTGTGCCACCTTTTTTTCTCAAAGAGCGTGTTGGAGCCCATGCAACAACTACACAAGTTGCACGTACACATAACACATTTACTAGTAATAAATTCTAAAGGACAAATGCCAGTATGCCACACAAGTTCATCTCCAATTCATGTGATAAATTTGTGCACGACTAATCTACATATATTGACAGCGCTACCGTTCACAATTACCGTACTCCACTTACACGTTATAGATGGGTTACATGTCCTCCTCCAGGTTCCAGTCACAGGTGTTCTTCATGGATGGCACGATCCATAGCGGTGGGCAATGGGAATCATTGTCGCGGCTTTCTAGTCCGGTTCCACATGATGGAGACTCATCCAAGCTGAAGCGGCATAAATCAGGGATAGCGTGTCCCAGCATGTCGTTCATCTGGCGGCGTGCACTGAAGACACAACCATGCTTCATGAATGACAGGCCTTCCATGTCGTGCACGGAAGGTGGCATCCGCTTCACAATGGGGTAGCTGTCCCCGATGAAAAGCAAGTACTCTCGAAGAGTGTTCCTCGGCACCCACGTAGCATCACGGGGGTCGAACTCGGCGTCGTTCATCTGGTACACGCGGCATCCCAGATCTGGACACATGGTGACGTACATAGTCAAGGTCCATGCATAATAATGTTGTGCTCAAATATGGCGGGCAGTAATACTGTGCAGCAAATAGTACTACTCCGGTATAGAGGAAGTAAAATAACCGGCTTATTATATATAGCCACTCTTGGCTACATGGATGAGATAGTAAGACATGGAAAAACAAAAATGGTGGCAGCTAGTGGGTTCAAGTCTTCAAGGGCCTAGCTAGCTATACGCGTCCTCCAAGGTAAAAAGTACTCCTACTAGTACTACAAAGTATACTACTAGTACAACAATGAAAGAGAAGGCGAGAGGGTTAAAAAATGGAATACCTGGGTAGATGGTGACGGTCCGATCGTGGTAGGTTGTGTGACCATGTTGCACATCAGTGGTACCATGGGTAACGACTGCTAAGATAGTTGATCCCAATATGCCAAAGTCAGCTACAAGGTTCTAGGTTAGACCGAATCGCGGATGCAAATGCACATCCAGGATCGGCGATCTTATTTTGATCAGGGGATGACTGGTCCCTGCAAAATAATGGAGTACCGTTAGGGATGCAAATGATGGTTTGTGCATTCAGTTTGTAATCTCCCGTACCGTAGGATGGCAACCAGATGAAACAAGTCCCCTGGCTTGTCACCGCGAAGATGCGGCCTAGATGGCGCACGGCATCTTCGAACGTGTAGGGGTACAAATCTGCCGCCGCCAACATGCGCCAGCCTTTGCCGTTACTGCCTCTTGCATTGATGGCAATCCTTATGTCGAACACCGCGATGAGATAGTAATCATCATAGCCGCGTCGCTTTGTCGGTGGGTTCGCAATTGCTATCTTCTTCATTCTCATGTAGGCATCATCATACGTATTCAAGCCCAGCCAGTCCGGAAGGCCGATCCCAATGGTGGAGAAGGGGTCTACCGGAACGGCCGCACTACTATGGATGTTGTGCAAAATGATGGTGGTATCCGCCCGGAGGTATGCAAGCCAATCTTCGTTGGCACCGACCCAGACCTATATATAAGACGGTGGGAAGTGGAGAAATTACGGGATGGAAATGGAATAACTAAGTACTACATGATCAAACTCCATTACTGACCTGCTCATCGGACAAAATCCGACTACCTCTCAACATCGGCAACTCTAGCGGAGTCAATGTGCAACCATGGCCAGGGAGCGGTGGACTATTCGAAGGATTGTCCCATAGAAGAACCTTCTCCTCGAGGACGCATGGAAGACCAACAAGCATGGACTGTTTAAGCAGCGTCTTGAAAAAGTTGGTGCAGGAAGCACCGAGTCTTGCGGCGGTGAGGACGTCAGAGCAACGTGCGATTTCTCCCACAGGATCGTCGTCCAAGGTCTCCGAGCCTCGACGAGGAGGAGAACCGCCTGGCGAATCCATGGGAGCAGCGACGAACTACCTTCTCTTCGGGGGGGAGGGGAACTGGCGAGGAGGAGATAAGAGCGTAGTAACCGCAGGGCCTCGTCCCTTCCAACTGTAGATCGTTCCTCAGCGAAGGGGTGAGGCTATTATTTACTACTAGTACTCCCTCCGATTCTTTTTACTCTGCGCATAAGAGCAGACCCGGATACCAAGGCAGGGGCTCGTTGCATGCTTTCTGGACGGAAATACCCCTGGTGCATGGATGGGAGGAGCTAGCAGCTATAAATGACCCATGCAGCCCATTGGCTGTCTGCACGCGTTCTCCTCTCTCTGCATGCTACATGGATGTCTCCCTCTATCTCACATGACTGCATGCGGTGGCGCTGGCCTATGAGAAGCTCGCGTGGAGATAGCAATCTTCCCTCCAGAAGAGATTTTTTTTGAAAGAAAGGGATTATGGAACGTTATGGGATTGCATTATACTGTAAATAATAGCACTAGTAAGAAATTTTTGGCACTAGGTAGTAGTTTTTGGCATGGATTAAGAAATTTTGGGTATGTTTTTGCCATTTTTTGTACACGCCAACTAGTGTCAAAAAACGTCTTACATTATGTGACGGAGGAGTACGTACTCGTACTGTAGCAGTACTAGTACTACTTTTCTCAACTAGTAGTGCGATGTACTGTACTTCTAGTCTAGTCTAGTATAGTGCACCAGTTTTGAACTCTTGAATCTCAGGGCCAAGGAGCTACAGTTGGAAGTGGAGGGTACTACTGTTCTCTAGAACCATCGTTGTACTATCAATGTAGGGGAATTACACCTGCGTAGTGGCCTAGTGAGTACTCTCGGTGCTCTATTCAGCCGCTCCTCTCACGTAGATGGCCTACTCGGCCGCTCCTCTCATGCACACACTAGCAGCCTGTTTATCAGCGACGGTTACTGCGGGGGCGGAACATTTGAGTTATTTGATACAGCGAGACTAGGCTTTTCGCTTCCATTTGTGGAGGTGTAATGGATCTCGTCGAACTTTGTTAGTAGTTCCTTCTTTATGAATGAGATAAAGCAAAGCTTTTGCCTCTGTTTCAAAAAAAACACGTAAAGAGGAATTTATTTTATAGTAGAGTCGATAATGGAGTGAAGTCCATGTGTGCAACACCACAAGCTACAGAGTAGTAGTACTTCCAACATCTAGGTGTGTAAGTCATCTTACGTTGTGCATCGCGACCAAGGTGGAGAGGAAAACGAGAAAACTTCATGTATTTTTGCTAATTAATAACATTGCATGCAATGAACTAACCACTGCATGTTATGTTTGGTAGTCTCGAGTCATTGAAAGCATGCACAACCCACATATCTTATTGATTGATATGCCACAAAACAAAAAACGAGAAGGGAGTTAATGTATGGTGCCTAAGTGTTTTGGGATTATTTGGTTTTCGTAAGGTGACTTACACACCTAGATGGAGGGAGTAGAGCACTTTACGTACAGAGCCATATTGCACAGTTCCCAATGCCCCGCCAGGCTTTTCCGGCTCCTCGGGCTTAATTGGGAGGCGCTAGTTTAAATATTCTACTAGCTGATGAGGAAGCTGCAAGCGAGGTGCGGCTAGGGCGACCACGCGAGCCATGGGATGCTAGTAAGGAAAACCCGTTCACGTGGCTAGACTGTCTAGTGCACCCAGATTGTGGGCCGCACGTCCGTTTGACTTCAAAACTCAAACTACCCGTGTAAAATATTGGCTTGCAGCAAAGTGTAGTAGTACTATTTTAAAAAAAAGGCCGCCGTGCGTTCGGCCGGGATTGAACCCACAAAACAAGGTATACACTCCCGCGACCACTAGTAGTACTCGTTGGAGTACAATGCAACCTAGAATCGCCTTTTGTCGCTAGTAGTACGTACATTGTTCCTTAGAAGAAACCCCTATCATCTGCTGCTGGCTATAAGCCAGTGCCATGTCATCTACAGCCCATCTTATAGCCAACATGTACAATAATAGATCAAAAGAGTGTACTACTTTTTTTTATTATGTGGCCTACTTCTCATTCTCACAAAGTGCCTAGGAGCACGTGCTAGAGCTGGCTCTTCACGAAGAGCCCGCTTACCTTCTCTCTCCTCTTCTCTTTCCTCCAACTAAGCAGAAATATACTAGTTTATTTCTTATAGCCCGCTGACTCAGCTCTATTGTACTTGCTCTAATAATGCAAGAAACCACTAAAATGCCAAGAAACTACTACCACTTGCATACGTGGCGGACTTAAGATAAGACTACCTTATCAACCATTGTACATGCTCCTACCTCCGGCCCGTCCACCTAGTCATCCTCGGCCACGGGACGCAGCTACCGCCGCCGGTAGAAGGCGAGGTCAAAACCGCCGGCGGTGCGGAGCCCATGTTGCGGCAGCCCGGATGCCAGCTCCGTCCGGTGCTCGCGGCCACTAGCTCGCCAAGATAGCTCCGTCCAGCTGCTTGTATGCAAGGTTTGCTAGCTAGATTGGCACGACAGCGCGGCAGCTTGCTCGCGCGCGCCGCGCTAAGGCCAGCCATCTAGCTCGAGCGAAGGCCAGCGCGGCGGCTTGCTCGCTCGTGAGTCATGCTCGGGCCAGCCTGCCAACCCATGCAGAGGCTAGCGCGGCGTCCGGCCCGTCCGGCGGAGCAGCGGCCAACTCGCTCATCACCAGCGCCACCGATGAACACGCATCAGTACTGTTTGAAGTAATGTTCAGGAAAAATAATGATTTGAGGGGGAATAATAGGATAGAAGGTCAGATGTGGGTCCCTCGTGTCAACGGTCAAACAAAATGTGTTGGTTTAAGCTGCCTAGTTAGCACAGACGTGTGGGCCAACCCTGTCATAAATGGGTTTAAACGAACCTAATCGGTAGGAGTACTAGGTAGTTTTTGGCGTGGATTAAAAAATTTTGGGTATGTTTTTTGCTATTTTTTGTACAATAGATTCTTCCTAGGGCTGGTTGAAAGTGGTAGTTTTTTGTTAAATACTCTACATATTGTAAGTAGGAGTGAAAGTTAAGCTTTTGAAGCCAATAAGCAAGGCTAGTTACATAGTTCATATGTGTACATGATTGAAAGTAAATATCAACCATGATGACTAATATCTTGATGGAAAAATCGAAACTATGGAATGCTAGGAAAAAATGCATGGTTGGAAATACTAGAAATGTTCATGTCCGTTGCAACGAATCATAATTAGAATAATACTTATTCACAAACTTGGTACAAAACACTCTAATTTTGATATACATATGTCACTAGAGATATATTATGTTTCAATTAGAATATATTCCTTGGGCTGTTTTGGTGAGGTCAGGGAGGGATGTGGTTGGTTTTAAGATACTAATTATGGGTTTTTCTGCAAATTGGTAGACAAGTGGGATGTTGGTGAGAAAAGGAAACAACTTACCTCACAATCGTTAGATGTAGATCTAATGGTCAGAAACGACGGATGGCAGACACACCAACATCACCAACTTAGTCTTGTGTAGGAGTACTAGCAAGATCCGTGCATTGCACGGAACATCAAGATGCATTTTTTATAAAACACTTGTTGTGATTGACCCTTGCGTGAGTAATCCCATGTGTAAAAACTAATGATATCTCGAGAAATATGAGATAAGTTGAAGAGGAGTGGGGTGTGGTGGTGGTTGGTGGTCGGACTGAGCGGAGGCATGGGGATTGACGACGCCGGCAGCGGCCACCAGGCCAGTTTGTTCCAGAGGCTTCCTTTCTTAATTGCTCAACAATGAGGTTTGTTGGAGATAAGGATGAACGAGGGAAGGCCTTGTCTGCAAATGTGGAGAGGGGTGCGGGTATCTTTTAGTTTAATTTCCATCCATCAGATATAGATCGGACGGTCTATATTGCAAGATGGCACACGTACCATCATCACCAACTTAGTTTTTTATAAGAGAAGAAATATAAGTATGGAGATACAAATGTATTATCGATACTTGCTTCCGTAAACTAGCATCTACATTCTATTCAACGCCTCGGCATGTGGGGCCTTAGCACAATGACTTCTCGACTATGTAAAACAAAGATTTTCCCGTCGCCGACAAGGAGGGGGTGACGACGGCGCACTTTTTGGCTTGCTCTAGTCCTAGTAGTCATACTAGGTGGTCTAAGCATGTGTAGATTTATTCTTTTTCACATCTCGTGTTCGCCGTACTGCCACGACTGTTGATGAATAGACGGTAAGTTATTCATGGGGAAACCCCTGTTGAGCGTGTTTGCGAGAGAGAGAGAGAGAGAGAGAGAGAGAGAAAGTGTGCGTGCCCTGCGCTCCGTGCCGGCCACCGTGACCGCCGGGGAATCGACCTTGTTGTGCGTCAACCTCTATATAGCGGACGCGTCGTGATTATTTATGACTGCGACGGCAAAACAATGACAGATGTCTCATGGCTGTGTCTATGTGTGATGTGAAGCCTAGAGAGCTAAGAAATTGTACATGGTCCTATATTGATAAAGTTGCGTCCGTTCACCTGGAGATCCCGGCTATAGATAGTGTAGGAAGTGTGAGTGAGTGTCAGATAATTCACCCATGCGAACAATGAGGAGACCAATGAGGATAGTTAATATGGGGCGTGTTTGATTGTGTGTCTGTGCGTGTTATGTGCCACCGCATTGATGCTTTGTGTTATTGTGATAGTGTACCGTGAGAGTGTATGTGAGAGTAGAGAGACCCATGTCAGTGGATGCTAAAAACGTGGGCGCCAAATGCTAAACATAAGGGGAAGGGGCACGCAATGTGTCGCACATCGATGTATAGTAGCCGGCGGGACCAGTAGAAGACTAGCCACGTGGGCGGCGGGTGAGACATGGAGAATTGAAGCACGCTTACTGTTTGCGTTCGCTTACCGCTGTCTCTTGAGGAAGCCAGGGATTTTTTGAGAGAGACATACTGAATGTGCGGCAGCTAATCATGTGTACCGCCGCGTCCTCGTGCTCACAAATTGGCTAACTATACGTTGGTCATGGCTTTAACTGGTTCGAGCTCATGATGGTGGCGGATAGAGCTGTGGGTGTGTTGTGAGTGTGAGGAGATATACGGACTGTGAGACTTGAAGCGGAGCAAGTGTGACGAGATGGACGGTGTGTAAAGTAGTGCCGACTCTACTGCTGTGCGGGATGCATCGTTGTTCCCCTATCAAAACCCTTAATATGGCGTATGCAATATGCGGAGCGAATGTTATGAATGTGTCCATAATATTGGATCCTATGAAGGAGACCCGCAGGGGTCAAGCGAGTCCCATCGTGGTGTAATCATGGGAACATCATCGTAGATACTATCTAGAATGTAGATGATTTGTGTAGCGACAACCAATGTTGCCTCCGAGCAATCGCCCGAGATACGAATTGTAACAATCGTGTGGAATGAATAATGGCCATAATGTGAGTCAACTGAATCTGATAAAATAGAGCTGTCAACTTCCTACTCAGTTGATTGCGTAGCATGGGTATATTAATTACCAAGCCAGATGGCGTGTGCGTGGGCTGCATTTGCAGTCGGAACATGTTCGAGAAGTAGCTAGTATGTTAATGTGAGCAAGTGAAGTCCAAGGAACGCCAATCAACTGTTTTGCGTTAGTTGGACTAAGTGGGCGCCCACTGCAGGAGTAATCGGTGCTGTGTGCAAGTGGTTAGAATACCTGCGCATATGATATCTCAAGAATTATCGCGGAAAATTGGATATCTCGGTAGGAATGTCAGTAACACAAATAAATAGGAGAGAGTGGGAGTAGATTGAGGTGAAGGCATGGTTGATTCTCATAGATAGATGGGAAAAAACTTACACTAGTGAGATGTGTGTGATAGCGTTTTGGGTAAGAGAGATAGTGGGAGACCTAGAGAGTGAGGGAAGAGACGTGTGCATGCCCGAGAGACAAAGTGATAGAGACCTATGTTGGGGTCCGGACATTACAAGAGAGAGGGGTGTTAATGTGCTCGTGTGTTGGTGTTTGGGGGAGAGAGCAACTTATCTATGTGTGTGTGTGTGGTGGGGGGGTTGACTTAAGATAAAGAGTGAGGTGTCTATATTTGAGGGACTTTAGCGTAATTGAGATATTGTGCACTCACGGTTGATCAATTTGTTTCACACTTTGTACTATGAGATAACGATACTTTTGAACATGCGTGATATACCTTAATGTACCCGAATTACAAACCTAAGATTGGAATTTTGGAATTCGACTCCATCATTAGCTTTTGCAATTCATTTAAACGGAGGTACATTTTTTAAGCCGGGATTTCGTGATTTCAAATTCATATATCAAACCTAGAGATATACACATACGGGCATGTTCAAACTTTAAAATCCTCCACTTTATTCATACACATACACATTTTTGCTTTTGTCATCATATTTAGGATAAACACATTTGGAATTTCATTTGAATTGGACCGTATGATGGTATTTGCTTGTAGTAGCTCAATGATCCATATTTGAATTGAATGGACAATCTAAGTTTCGAGTTGGAGACATTGATTTTCAAAACTTGCACATTTTTTGCGTGCAAAACAAACAAATTGCCGGCCATGATATCATAGTCGGCCGTACGAGAGAAGAATACTTATAATTTTAGGTGCCAAAAGCTTTCAAACTTCCCGCTCACATCAAAATATCACGCGCTCGAAAGTTTAGCCCTGCGATATTCCTGTTTTACCCCTGCCACATGAACGGAAAAGGGCTTTGGTAACTCCATTGTTTCCCCTCTTTGCCCCCAACATTCTTCCCCAGAGCCCCTCCCCTTCCCCTCCCCGACCCCCCAACCACGGCAAGCCGCCGAATCTAGTCCTCCGCGCAGCGGTGGACCTCACACCTCGCCGGATCTACCTTCCGCACCTTGGAACCCCCAACTGCCAACTCACCACCTCACCAGAGCCGCTTCAGCGACTGGCTTGTCCACTACTCCAGATCTCCTTGACCGCCATCATGGTCCACCGCACCGGATCTTCTTAACCGGCGCCCTCGTCCACCACAGCGTAGGCCCTTCACTGACTCCCTCGTCCGCCCCTTCGCTGGCCCTTCATACAAGCCCTCGTCCGCCGCAACAGATCCACCTCACCGAAACCACTGTACAACGCGCCCGCCGAAGCCTTCGTCCACTGCACCGGACCCGCTCCAGGGACACCATATTCAACTCCACCGGCCCTGCTTTACCGACGCCGCAACCTCATTAGCTTATTTCGATTTGTACTCCTTCGGTTTTTCTCTTTATCGTGCAACTGTTCACTTACCACAGATGAACTTTCTTGTATGTCGACAGGCGCCGCAACCATAGCACCGGAGCCGCTTCAGCGACGGCGACAGCCATCCCAAACTCAACCGCAACACGAGCACCATCGACGATCCTTAGCTATCAAGTATGACAACGATACCCATACGCCGCCAAGAATCAGGTACTATTATCCAACGGTCGGCGCCTACGTTCACTTTCCTAGCATAAGCACCGCACCTTTGAATTTCTTCAGGGCATCATTCAGTTTTTCATGAGACGCGTTATTCTGCTTGCACCTGTAGGGCCATACTTCTGGCAGTGAACATGTTACGTGTGCTAAATTACATACCAGTGCACATATAGTTAATATGCTTTAGTTTTGTTCTGATGCCACCTGTTGGTTCCATCAGACTGCTTAATGTTCTCTATGCTTAATTACACATCAGCAAACTAGCATGTGGTTCCATTACTTTTTGTTCATTTTACCCTACATTTTCTGATGCTAGCTATTACATCACTGCTCCGAGCCTCTGTTCATTACTTGTTTGTGTGTTCTTGATCTTCCCAAGTTGCATGACTAATTTGATGCTTCTATTAATTATGGAGCTGCCAACCCCATCAAGCAAAATATTTGTTCTTTTGGGGCTGGCACCTCGAACAAGCATAAAAATAGAGGGAAGCACATATATTGTCGTGTATGCACACACCCTTCTTTCATTAGTTTAGATGAACCATTGATGATCAATTCGGACCATTGCATGCGATTAAAATTAATTTTACCTAAATAGATGGTGCAGAATAAACTACAACAACTAGATTTGCAACCACGGGATGCTGACGATTTCTTCAAAGAACATTGCAACAGCATCTAGGCTTCACAACAACATATGGTAAGCCAGTGTGTTTTAGTACATGTGAAATGTAATGCGAGTGGGCTGCTTTCTTGGCTTGTGCCCTCAACGTGTAATCCTACCGAATTACAAATAGTTCAGTTGTCTGCTTTTCTGTATTGCTTCATTCGAATGCTTATTTGTTGTTACGCTATACCTGAGTTGCCCAATATGTCAGCAGTGCATGCTGTACTATCGTAAAGAAATGCATGCCTATTTCATTTGAGTCCTTAACTTTTCCTCTCAACTTCATCACAAGACTGTCTTCGTAGTTTATATGAGGCCACACTGTTAAGTACTTTCTCAGATTATTTCAACTGCTTAGATGCCTTGGCAACTTAAATATAGCGGTTGTACACTCCCTTTCAACTAGGGATGTCAACTGGGTCCCGTTTAATCCTGATTAAAGTCTACTAGTGGTATGATAGTTCAAAAGAGTTTTTGTTTTTTGAGGAAAATGAACTAGGGAGGTAGCAAAAACTAACTAGATGGGACTGGCGGATGTCGTTTATTTGCCATTTACATCCCTAGTTTCATCTTACCATTTTAATTTCTTTTCGGCTGATGCTACTTCGAACCATTTAAATATAGTTTGCCATGCTCGGCAATAATTCGTCCGTCGTTTACCATGTAAGCTTACTGCCTGGATCATACGATAACTATCTCTTACTGATGTCCAGCGGAAACCTTTCAGGATGCCGTTCACACTAGGACACAATGTACAACCCCAGAATCTATTTGTGGAAGCAGTGCGCCATCCATGTTACCGGATGGTAGTAGTTCAGAGGCAACACCGCCGGAGAGCAGTCTGAGCACAGATATTATAGTGCTTGAGGCTCTACTAGAGGCAGAAAGAGATGGTGTGGCTGCCATGAATGAGGTAATCTTTATCTTGAGGCTGGAAATTACAGAATTAGCGGCACGCATTATGCAAGCAACCCAAGAATTGGAGGAAGTAAGAATGTTGCATTTGAAGACGGAGGAGGTCCTGCTATTTCTGCTATCTGAAGCCCAAGGTAATCCCGGTTCTCCTTTAGATACCAGTTGAAATTGTCATTAGATTATTGTACTTGCATGTTGTGTCATGTCTCTGAATGGATTATGTTGCAAGACCCCCTATGTTATCCATGTGTTGTAATGATTCGAAATTTTTAGGCGAGGTAATCCTCAATACTTGTATGATTGACATAAGGTGAACTATTTTTCATGTGAGCATATTGTATTGGATGAAATTATTGTTTGACTCAGAGTGTATCCAACCTACTGAATTCGAAGATCACGGGATTTCTAAATCATAATCATATATAAAGGTGGAATAAATCTTCGTTGTGGTTTTGAAGAAATAAATAACAAAATGTATAATTATCTATGGATATTATTAATCGAATACAAATTGGATTTGAATTTAGTTTGCCAGGTCCCAGGGCAAACATGAATGCTAATTCTCCCAAGTTTTGAACGAAGCGGCTAAACACCCACTATAATTTGTGGGCTGCCCGAAGCAAGTGTTTGCGAGATGGAAATTACTATCTACCCCTGACACTTGACATCCTTATCGACCGGATTTACACTGCTGTCGATAGGGGTAGACTAGTAACTTCAATCAGACGTGACACGACGGCCTATGAGCGCATTCAGACACGGTGGGTGCCAAACGTGGGCGGCAAAACACATTTGATTCAAGATCGTCTGAAAGACATGTGTCTCTTCCTCCATTTCCCATTCATACATGGTGGGCGGCAAAACAAACTCTCCTCGTCCGAAATCGATGTAGGCTAATATTTTAAATAGGGGCAGATGTGTAACTTCCATCAGACGTGACAAAACCGCCCTACCTGTCAGCCCCGTTCGTACACCGTGGGCGCCAACCATGGGCGGCAAAACACCCTCTCCTCGCCCGAAATAGTTACCGAACAATATTTGGGAGATGCGAGATTACCGTCCTATCCCCAACCGACGCGATGTTCGAAATTTTAAACGGGGGATAAGTTCGTAACTTTCCCCCATTTCAGAGAAGCGCGTCCCAAAGTTTGAGATCCCCCCCTCCCCTCCATTTCCCCATTCATACACCGTCGGCGGCACGACAACCTCCGCACTGCGGCCAGCCTCCTCCGTTCGCCATCCCATCCTCCACCTTGCCGGAGCCGCTACCCCTACCCCGTCGTCCACTGCAAGAGATGGACGTCTCTCATCCACGAAGCTGGACCAGGATCCTTTCATCGCCTCCTCTCGCTTCATCGGCGCCGTCGTCCACCTTGTCGTTGCCGCTCCTATGACCGCCTCATCCACGGCAACAGGATAAATCCCCCGACCAGGCCGTCTGCCGTCTAAAGTCTTCTTCCCCGCCGCCGACAGCCATCGCACCCGCAACACCCTCAACGTATCAGCATAGGACTACACGGCGTCGCAAGAGAGGTGGTACTCTTCCATATGTGCTTAAGTTATTGATCTCACCCGGAAAATAGATCGTAATTTGTTTACTGTACTTTTCTTGTTCGTACCAAATCGTAGTGGCTAGTTGAAAGCAAACATTGGTTGTGAAGTAGCTTTTTCCGGTTTGCACCTTCAGATCCGCCATGGCATGGGCACTATACTCGTAAAGCTTATGGTTTTCCCCCTTTATATTCACTACCATCATCGTAGGTGCTTCGTGTCGTGCTAGCACTGCTCCTCAAGACCTCAACCCAAAGCTTACGTGTTGAAATATGAATCTGATATGATGCTCATATCACTAAAATAGAGAACGTTTAATTGGTCACCTGATGTTCCTATATTTGTTTCGAAAAGCATGTGCGCCACCCACTGGTCCAGCTAGTTCCACTTTCCTGATTTTTCTCTTGATGCTAAGGGTTTTCCCCTTTTATCTACTCTACTACGATCTGCGTAGGTGCTTTCTGTCGTACTAGAATTACTCCACCCTTCAAGCTAAACAACACAACACTCAGAATTCGAAAGCTTAGTTGTACAAATATGATTGTGATATGATACTAATATTAGTTAAACGACACATTTAATTGGTTAGCTAAAGGTCCCACTTGAGTTTCCAAATGCGTGTCGCGACATATAGAGAGACAGCATAATTGCATTTCTTTGTCACTTGTTGACCGTACTTTCTTGTCCATACCAAATCTTAGTTGTTATTTCAAAGCAAACATCGGTTGCTAACTACCCTTCGCGCGTTTTCAGCTTCAGATCTGCCATCCCACTGCCACGATCAACACCGTACTCATCATGCTTATGTTTTCCCCATTTTATCATGACCACAATTAGCCTACGTGGTTCGTGTCATAATAGCATTGCTCCACCCATCGAGCTAAACAAGCTTAGTTGTACAAATTCATATCTGATATTATTGTTGATATTAGTAAAACTGAGAGATGTTTAATTGGTTAGCTAAATGCTCCTACTTTAGTTTCGAAATGCATGTGAGCCACATATGGAGAGACCAGAAAGAATAGTATTTCTTTGTGCGCTCTGGTTCATCATGGGTGGCCAACCGACATTGTATTGAAAGACTTGTAATATCTTCAATCTGCTTGCTCTTCTACTCTTCTTTAAGATGATACTCTTCTCTTGCGGTCGACTGGTCAGGTCGAGTTGTTCTCCCTTAGTATGTTTTGAATCTGTCACGTCAGGTCGACTTGTTCTTCTTTACTATATGTTGAAGCTATCATCTGCGAAGTGTCATCACTTCTGGAGCTCACATATTTTGAGTAGTAGGCCACATTATATTAATGCACACAGCAAATTACAGCATGCATGGCATCTTTTAAAAGAATTGCAAAGATAGCACAAAGGGGTTTACAGGGAGGCAGTATTGGATTAGAATCACTTCTGCATTACAAAGAAAATCTCACTTGTTTTTATGTTTTCATGCATGTCAGATATTGAACATTATCAAAATGAATATGAGATGGGCGCACGAGAGGAATATTGTGAAACGATCCACTGGCTAACAAACTTGGCATGGTGGAGGATGGCCTATCTTATTCACCCATCAAGGTGCTTGCTCTAACTTTGCAAAGTTGTATTGGTCGCACATATTTTGCATCTGACCTCTTGCATTACTTCTACTTTGTTACACCATCTGCTTAGTTTAAGCGTCATATATGAGTATATGCCATACCTATCCATTTTCTGTACCTATTCCATTTGTCGTCACACTATGTTCTTCTAGTCAAATGTTGTTCTTTCGTAATAGATGTCCAAAACGAAGAGGGTGAGTGCAGATCCTCAAGGAGTAAAAACTAGGTATTTGGAAAAGGTAGTGATACCTGTTAAATCCGATAGATCAGCAGCCACAGAAAACACAGGCCCAACTATACCGCACTTTACCCCTACTCCAGTGGCCAAACCCCTATTAGAACTGCTGGGAGCCCAGCGTCAGGTACTGTCTATGATATCAATTCAAAATTTGAACTCCTAAATTTCTGCTTGTGCCTTACCTTCTCTCTTGTATGAAAACTAATTTCAGATGAATCTCCTTGCTCAAAGGATCATATGATCTCAAAAAAATAATGGGCTCTGCATTGCTCTTGTCAGTACCTCTCTCCCTTTTGCCTTGTAACACTGTACTTAATTAATTGCTATTTGATTATGTATCATCAGTCTGCACCTGAGCTTCATTATCCTCTGTTTCTTCAAATATTATTTGATCTATATTTACTCTTTGCAAAATGTAGAATAATGGCAACACTTATAAAGAATTTTCTTTGGGGAATTTATTTAATTATCCTTCCATCAACATGGAGAAGGGCTTTGTCCAGCCCGTGTTAACATGTAATGTAAGTTCATCCTTCTCAAGCCTTCAAACTTTGTTCTAGTATAGATTTGGATAGGCATCATTTCCTCCACTGCTGTTTGCTTTGCTATTTACATCTGATTGGATGTCTGCAACAACTACTAGTTTCAAATTGTAGTTGTAAAACATGTTCCTTATGCAGAACAGATCCATTTATTTGCTTATATAATTGTGAAACCTGTTACGTGTCTCCTTGTTTCTCTTTCAGACTCGTATCTCTTATGCCAGGCAGAACTTTAGGGAAGATAGTGAGCCAAACCATCTTGAGGACAGCGAGATGACCCCAAGGTCCTGTCTTGATGAAGATAGTGAGTTGAAGCTACTCACCAGCAGGTGTGAGACAACCTCTGTGCAGTTGCTGACTCAATCAGTTCGACTTCTTCAGTCTCAATTTAAAGCAGAAAGGCTTGCTTCAGCTCAGCTCCGACTTGAAGTCAAAGATGCAATGAAGATGTCAGAGGACTGCCGTGCACACCATCATGCCTTAAATCTAGTGTTGATGCATCTATCATTGACACAACTGAGGTCTACTCAGCTTCTTCAGCTGTTTGGAGGGGGCCGACCTGGCCAGGCCTAGTGCCTTCTGAAGTGTTCTCAGTTTTGTATATTCTTTTGTCGGCGCGTTTATTTGCACTGGTGGCGAACTTTGATGCCCAGTGGATGTAATATGTGTGATACTCGTGATAGCCTAGCATAAGTTGCTTTCTTATTTATTTCCTTGTTGTCTTGTTTATTTGTTTGCTTGTAGTCATTGCAGTTCTTTTTCCGCGGTTTGCTAGTAGCTGTAATAACCTATTTTTTAAAACTAGGCCACAATAACCATGGACTAATATTTACTGTAGTGACACTGGGCCTCCTACGGGCCGTAGAAACAGTGGGCCTTCTATGGGCCATAGAAACAGTGGGCCTTCTACGGGCCGTAGAAACAGTGGGCCTTCTACGGGCCATAGAAACAATGGGCCTTCTACGGGCCGTAGAAACAATGGGCCTTATACGGGCAGTATGATCGATTGGCCAAACATGGGCCAATAACAGGCCGCATTATGGCCGTAAACAGGCTAGAGTTGGAATCGTCCGTTCATGGGCCGACCATAACGGGCCATCGTTAATAGGCCATATTTGATGACGCTATGAAAACGGCCCAACGTATTAACGGACCACAAACGGGCCGACTGTAACCACAGGCTGAATTTGGCCCACAAGCAAAAAATGACAGTAACGGGTCGTACGTAAACGAATGCTGGAAATGAGCCCAAGAATAAATGGGCTCTGAGAAGGCCAAAAGATAACATGGGCTAGAAACGGCCCAACGGAATAACGGGCCATTAATGGGTATAAAGTGATACACTGTTCATTACGGGCCAGTTTCACCATGGGCCGTTAATGGGTGTAAAGTGATACACTGTTCATTACGGGCCAGTTTCACCACGAGCCGTTAATAGGCGAAGATTTACATAGGGCCTCATATGGGTCGAAAGACGTCATGGGCCATACATGGGCCAGAAGTGAAAACGGGCTGGAATCGTATTGGGTGGCCCAAATGAGGCTACTGGGCCTAATTCGGATAGGGCGTAACGAGCCTTGGGTTAGCGGGCTGTAAATGGGCTATATGCGAACAGGCCGTTAACACGCTTTACATGGGCCGGCCCACCACCTTTTGACCAAGTCAAACGGGTCGGCCTTTTCACAGGAATGGGCCTCTGTTGGGCCGTGCCACGTGTCGACGTATCATAGGCGCCTTCTGTCCAATGAGTGGATGACATCTGTCCCAACGATGAGCCGATACGTGTTTCCTCTAGCCAATGATGATTTTACACGTGGAAAATCCCCATTGGTCGGGGCTGTTAATGGGTTATCGGATCCAAAACCCGACCCGATAGCTTAACGGCGTTCCGTTACGGTGGATGCCATGTGTCGGTCACCCTTGACGAAAGCACTTCTGTGACACGGGATTTATCGTCATGGAAGTGGACACTTCCGTGATGATAATTTTGGTAATGTCATGGAACACTTCTACGACAGCATAGGTATGACTATCTTGATTCTGTCATAAAATCGTCATGGATGTACATGCATGATAGAAAATGCGACCTACTGTGACAAACACGTATCATCACAGAAGTGTATTTTTTTGTAGTGGTGGTGGTCGGTCAGCCGCATTGCGCGATGATGGTATGGGCTCCAGCGCCTTGTCATCGAACTAAGGTAGCAATTTGCATTTCGGATAACTTTTGGCTGGGCACTCAAGGCCGTATTCCTCGGCTGCCAGGACATGAGTCCATCTATCATTGAGCAGATCTTTGTCAGCTTAAAGCTGCTGCTGCTTCTATTTCAGGCTCCTTGCAGTGGCTATTAGCCGGCGCTTGAAGCGCTCCTGCTCGAGAGGTTCCTCAGGCATGATAAAATCCTCATTTCCGAGGCTTACCTCATCCTCGGAGAGCAAAAGATAATTACTGTCCTCCGAGTCTTCATTTATGGCCTGTTCATCAGGGTTAAGTTGCCCATTTTCCCATTCGTCCTGTTCTGAAGTTGGCTCAACGGGGTCTTCATTGTCTTCGGCATCGTCTGGAGTATTGTTTTCTCATGTGCCGGTATTGCTCTCTTTTCCCCGGTGTGACTTGGAGCGGTGCCGCTGACGTCGACGCTTTGGTTGTATCTCAAGAGGTTTATCCTTGACCGGGTCTTCCTTGTCGTCGTCGCTATTCTCTTTGGGTGTATCCACCATGTAGACGTCATACGAGGAGGTGGCCGTCCAGCGTCTGGTAAGCAGCGGGTTTTGGGCCTTCTCTTCTCCGGCATCTCGTCCATACCATCAGTGGCGGAGACACCACCCGGGCTCACTGGCTCGTCGACACACAGATCAATTGGATTAAAAAGGGCTAAACCTGTTCGGTTAGTTTGCTTACCCGGGCAAAATGAATTTGGGCCTCCGTTTCTCAAAGGTTCACAGCCCAAGACAACCCATACGTCTGCAACCCAGCCAACATTGCAGGAGCGAGGGATACACACGTATCGACGTACAAACCCCTAAAAAATTATCGACGTACGAGGTTGCTTTTTTTCTCAAAAAAAACGTACGAGGTTGCTAAAAAACTTATCGACGCATGATACGATGGATGGATCGAACGCTCAACTCCCTATCTTTTTTTTTCTTAGCGGCGAGCGTAGGGACAGGGCGACACCGCGACAGGGGCTGGTGGCAGGCCTAGAGTCTAGAGCCCTGACGGCTAGACGCATGGCCGGCGGCGAGCAGACGCCAGGCAGTCTACTTGTCCCTCAACTGCTCTTCCTCTCATTCGACTTGAGCTTTCTTTGGTAAGAATCAGCGGTCTAAATTAGGGAAAGGGTACCTCATCTCTAAATAATTGGTCTGGGCTAGGGATTGATAGACTCATGGCTTAAAATTGGGGATTTTTTTTGTTGGGGATGGCCTTGAATTAATGGCTAGAGAAAAATTGTATTTATTGGCTGCTAGAAACTACAAAATCAAAGTATGTAAGAATAGGGCAGCTTGCAGATCGTGGTATTTAGGCAACATATCTTACCTTTTGGTTGATTCATACTCATAGAATGCATTTTTTTTTCTTGATAAAGGGAAAGAAATATTTCACCGTTTTCAATTTGGTTAACCACAGACTGGTGGATATTTGATACTACGATACATGTAGTTGATGCAAGTAATTCTGTACTATGACTTGTTACTTGTTGTAGTTCATTTTCTTATTTACTTGTGTTACAACTAACTGCAAATTTTATCATTAAATTCATGAGGAGGTTTTTGGTTAATATAGAAAGCCTTGAAAATATGAATGTTGTGCAACTACAAATAGGCGTTGAGGCACAGCCACAGCCTAACATTGTCGATGAATCTAATCCAAATGAGATTGACCGTGATTCAGAAAAGAGGAAACAAATTTGTGAGTATCCTCCTAATAAGAAAGACCAGTGAGAAGAGCATACATATTAAAGGTTCCAATGGAACCAATTTTGAATAAATTTTCTCATACTAAATTTGAAAGTTCACGTTCATCAAGAGCATTTTCTAAATCTTGGTATAAAAATTATACATGGGTTGAATACAGTGAGTGAAAGAAGGCAGCTGCTTGTTTTTATTGCTTTCTCTTTAAGCATCCCAGGAGCTTTACATTTGACCGTGGCCCGTGGGTGAAAAAATTGCACAATGACATCAGTTATGGATAGCTTTACTTTTGTTAGCAACATGGCAAGTTTGCCTCTATGCAAGGATGGTTATACGTCTTCTGTTGTCAAGCCTCATCTTTAATTCACTTTAAAATTACATTTTGTGTGACAATTATGTTTATGTTTTTTACTTTATTATTAATGTGGATTTATGGTTCAAAAGTTTGTTGCTATATTATATGTTGTGTATCTGAATATCGATTTTTTATTTCTAGAATATACACTTAGGCTCAACTTGCCCAGGCTCCACAAAATTTCTGGCTCCGCCACTGCATACCATCAATGTCTTCGGAGTCGTAATCAAGCATGTCGGTTAAGTCCTCGATAGTGGCTATGAAGTGGGAGGTGGGTTGGAAGCGAAATTCCCCGTCATCAACCCCTAGTTCGAGCCGAATATAATTTGGCTTTGAGTCCCCTGCTGAGGAGAGGAATTTTAATGAGTTCAGCACATCGCTTAAAGGTGAGTGCCGGAAGATGTCCGTGGCGCTGAATTTGACGACCGACGCCTGATCGGGCTCGACGGACGCGGGCGCGCGGAGTTCAGAACCTGTGGCCGGAGACGAATCCGAGGTTACGATGACGCAGGTCATGTTCGAGGTTGGGTCTGTGTGCGGCTCCAGCGCTGCTGAGTCTGCGACTCCCGTGGCGGGGTGGAGCTTCCCGTCCTCGGGTGGCGCAATCTGCTCCGGATCTAGGGTCGGAGCACTCACGGGTGCTATCTCCTGGGTATGGTCCGATGACAAATTTAGGTCATGCTCATCGCGGTGGCACGGAGCGGCTACCGTGGGCTCGAACCTGTCGAAGATCAAGTCTCCGCGGGTATCAGCAACGTAGTTCAAGCTTCCGAACCTGACCTGATGGCCAGGGGCGTAGTTGTCGATCTGCTCTAGATGGCCAAGCGAGTTGGCCCGCAGTGTGATGCCACCGAATACGAAAATCTGTCCGGGGAGAAAAACTTCCCCCTGGATAGCATTATTGTAGATGATTGACGGGGCCATCGAACCTCTTGAAGATGATGTAGTGGAACTCTCAATGAAAGCACCAATGTCGGTGTCAAAACCGGTGGATCTCGGGTAGGGGGTCCCGAACTGTGTGTCTGAGGTTGATGGTAACAGGAGACAAGGGACACAAAGTTTTACCCAGGTTCGGGCCCTCTTGATGGAGGTAATACCCTACATCCTGCTTCATTAATATTGATGAGTATGGGGTTTACATGAGTTGATCTACCACGAGATCATAATGGCTAAAACCCTAGAAGTCTAGCCTATATGATTATGATTGTCTCTACGGACTAAACCCTACAGTTTATATAGACACCGGAGGGGACTAGGGTTGTACAAAGTCGGTTACAGAGAAAGGAATCTTCATATCCGAACACCAAGCTTTCCATCCACGCCAAGGTGAGTCCCATCCGGACACGGGTGAGAGTCTTTGGTCTTGTATCTTCATAGCCCATCAGTCTAGTCCATGTCCAGCAGGCCAGACGCCCGAGGCCCCCTTAGTCCAGGACTCCCTCAAGCCCCTACACGGGGTAATCGTTTGAAATGAAAAGGGACCGGGAGTGCTACAGAAACCTCATAGCCGTCCAAGAGGTATGCTCTCTTTAATACATGTCTGGGTATGAGTCCGGATTTTCCTTTATCCTTGATGTCAGGAGAAACACACGGAAGACGATGGGAAAATGCCATGTTAGCCAAATGTCCGCCAATCCAGTGCCGGACTCGTCAACTAGGACGAGAGACAATGCAACGCCAGTCCCGCCGCCTTATGAGGATTCAGACGACGTATCTGTCATGAATTCCGAAGTGGAGAGCGTGATGAATCACCGTTGATTGAAAGTGGGCATGCGCGCTTCGGCCTTTCCTGAGCAAGAGTTTACCACACTCAGCTCAGTGGATGCATACATCCGAGCCACTCGAGACGGACTCGCCGGAGTCACTCAGTTATTCTCAAAGGATATACATGTAAAAGTTTATGCGATTTTGTTAGTCATATGCCCATAGCCCCCAAGACTTGAAGCGGTGAGGCAAACTGACTTAAGGATCGATATGACCTGCAGGTTCTCAAAGAAAAGAATACTGCACTATCCCAGGAGCAAAAGATAAATCAAACGCAGCTAAATGCCATCACCGTTGAATTGGCAGAAATTAAAAAGGCCACAATGAGCGTGTCCGGGAAGAAAAACACGAAGAGGAAAAAAGACAAACAATACCAAGAGATAGAGTGCTTAAGGGCTCAGTTATCGGCCGTGCAGAAGGAAAATGAGAAGCTGAAAGGCGGCATGTTCGGTATGTCTTCCTCTCTTATTTAGAACCACCCTGGGTGCTCATGTTTAGTCTATAATTCGGAATGTCATGACTCTGGTGCTGCAGGTCTGTTAACTGGCCGACCGGAAGAGGAAGTATCCGGATTTCAAGGCGACGTGCTGAAGGAACTATCCGTGGTACAAGCTCGGCCCGGAAAGCCATGAAGAGTATGGTGAAGGCATTATGGCCCTCTGATACCCGTCCAGAAAGTATGGAGGACTTGGCAAACTTGTTCAAAGGTGCCCGCCGCCGGTTCAAGCTATGGAAGACATCCGCCTATCATGAAGGCGCACGAGAAGCCTGGGCCATGGTGAAAACACGCCTCACCAAGCTAGATCCGAATCATATAGGGCCCGAGTGGGACCACAGGGACCCGATGGGAAAGAAATTCCAGTGAATTTGGTGTATGACCAAGTAATGGTAGCTGCGAAGTATTCGCGGGAGGACTGTAGGTTAGACAATCTTATGGATGGAATAGATAAGGAATAGGTTTTTGTATTAATCAACTTGTACCTTTATCCAAACATGTAATTTTTTTTGTCATCATAGGCCTTTGGCTTTAACCTCCGAACCAAAAATGGTGGAGTGTTTCCGAGTACTATTTGAAATGAAAAGAAGCATTCTCTATGTCCAGAAACTACGCAACCCAGTCATTGTGCTCGAACAGACAAAAAGTTTAGTTTAGGATGGATGTTATATTACATATGTAAGAAACATCTTCCAAGGAAAATAGTTCTATTAAGGGTTCCTTTCCTTAGGTTGGCATGCTGTAACTATACATGTCGCGGCGTTGGTCTGCAAGACGGGAGAAAGTTGTCCCACAGTGTTAGAGAGGTTACCATAATGTAACAATCTGTCACTTGATTGCCGACCACTTATTCTCTTAAGAACGCTAGCTTTCGGCTTCACCCATCTGAGGTACATGTCTGGATGACCCAGTTGTAACAATCGCAGAGGTGCTCCCTTTACGCCCTAGCCTAACTATCGGGAACATAGGGCATAAACACAGGAGCAAGTGATGTCGCTTGAAGCTATGTCGATATTTCCCCAAAGAGGAAGGGATGATGCAGCACAGCGGTGGTAGTTATTTCCCTCAGATATGAAACCAAGGTTATCGAACCAGTAGGAGAACCAAGCAACACAACGTAAACAACACTTGCACACAAATAAGAACTTCTCGCAACCCGACGTGTTAAAGGGGTTGTCAATCCCTTCCGGGGTACGGCGCCTCAAGATAGGCAAACATGCGTGAGGTAAATTTGTAGTAGATTGATAGATCGAACGCCAAACAAATAAATAAGAATAAATTGCAGCAAAGTATTTTGGGGTTTTTGTATTAATAGATCTAAAAATAAAAGCAAAGGAAAATAGATCGCAAAGGCAAATAATATGAGAAAGAGACTCGGGGGCCGTAGGTTTCACTAGTGGCTTCTCTCGAGAAAAATAGCAAAGCGGTGGGTGAAAAAAATTACTGTTGGGCAGTTGATAGAACTTCAAATACTAATGACAATATCCAGGAAATGATCATTATATAGGCATCACGTCCAAGATTAGTAGACCGACTCCTGCCTACATCTACTACTATCACTCCACACATCGGCCGCTATCCAGCATGCATCTAGTGTATTAAGTTCATGGAGAAACGGAGTAATGCAATAAGAATGATGACATGATGTAGACAAGATCTATCTATGTAGAGAACACATGCACAAAAATTTAAGTGAAGCAAAGAGAGCAATTCTAATAAGTCCTGACATAATTTTGTCTCTCTCAAATAGGTGTGTTCGGCAAGGGATCAAGACTAAAAACACAAAATAAAACAAGCAAAGACTCATATCATATAAGACGCTCCAAGAAAAACACATAGTATGTGATGAATAAAAATATAGTTTCAAGTAAAATATCGATGGTCGTTACAAGAAAGAGGGGATGCCACTCGGGGGCATCCCCAAGCTTAGGCTCTTCTACTCCTTATTCCTTCATCCATCGTAAGATAACCCAAAACTTGAAAACTCCAATCACGCAAAACTCAACAAAACCTTTCTGAGATCCGTTAGTATAAGAATAATAAATCACTACTATAATTGTGGTATCAAACCAATTCATATTTTGTTTTTGCATTATATCTACTGTATTCCAACTTTTCTATGGCAAAAACTCATCAAAGAAAACCATAGAGCCATCAGAATAAGCACACAACACAAAGAAAACAGAATCTGTCAAAACAAAACAGTCTTTAGCAATCTGACTATTTCGAATACTTCTGTAACTCCAAACATTCTGAAAAATTAGGGAGACCTGAGAAATTTGTGTATTGATCTACTGCAAGTGGAATGGGTATTTTATCGCTCCCTGGTAAAAAATGAAAATTAATTTCATGCATGTAAAAGTTTCTGTTTTTTCAGCAAGATCAAATAGATATTACCCAAGAAGATCCTAAAGGCTTTACTTGGCAAAAACACTAATTAAAACATAAAAAACACAATCATAACAGTATCATAATTGTGCTAACACACAAAAACAGGAAGCAAAAAGAAAAAATAAATTTTATTCATTGGGTTGCCTCCCAACAAGCGCTATAGTTTTATGCCCCTAGCTAGGCATAAGATTTCATTGATGCTCACATAAAAGAGAAGAGTTGAAGCACAAAGAGAGCATCATAATACATGCGACAAACACATTTAAGTCTAATATACTTCCTATGCATAGGAATTTTATAAGGGAACAAATTTTCAAGATAAGAAACATCTAACATATGCAAAGAAGAGGAATAAAACATTGACGATCTCAACATAACGAGAGGTAATTTAGTAACTTGAAAATTTCTACAACCATATTTTCATCTCTCATAATAATTATATGTAGGATCGTAATCACATTCAATAATATAGCTATCATATAAAATTTTCTCTTCACGATCCACATGCATAAAAGTTTTATGATCTTCAAAGATAGTGGGATTAACATCAACTAAATTCATGACCTCTTCAAACCCACTTTCATCAAATATTTCATAAGATTGAACACTCTCCAAATATGTGGGATTATTTTTACCTAAATTTGACACTCTTCCAAACCCACTTTCAAAATTAGTGCAAATAACATAGTCATCATGAGGCTTACATAAATTTTTAAGATCATAAGAAGAATCACCCCAATCATGATCATTGCAACAAATAGTGGTCGTAACAAAATTAGCATCCCCAAGCTTGGGGTTTTGCATATTATTAGCACAATTAACATTAATAGAATTTATAGTAAAATCATTGCAATCATGCTTTTCATTCAAGGAGCTATCATGAATCACTTCATAAATTTCTTCATCACAATTTTCAGATTCACGAATCTCAACCAAAACTTCATAAAGATAATCTAGTGCACTCAACTCACTAGCAATTGGTTCATCGTAATTGGATCTCTTAAAAAGATTAGCAAGTGGATGAGGATACATATCAATAATTTTTTAGCAAGCGAAGACGCAAGCAAATATAATACACATGGCAACACAAGCAAACATGAGATCTGACAAGAAAACGGCGAACGAAAAAGAGGGCGAATAAAATGGCAAAATTTTGTGAAGTGGGGGAGAGGAAAACGAGAGGCAAATGGAAAACAATGTAAATTGTGAGGAGATGAGATTTGTGATTAGGAACCTGGTATATGTTGAAGATCCTCCCCGGCTACGGCGCTAGAAATTCCTTTTGATGTCGCTTAAAGCTACATCAATATTTCCCCAAAGAGGAAGGGATGATGCAGCACAGCGGCGGTAGGTATTTCCCTCAGATATGAAACCAAGGTTATCAAACCAGTAGGAGAACCAAGCAACATAACGTAAACAACACCTGCACACAAATAAAAACTTCTCGCAACCCGACGTGTTAAAAGGGGTTGTCAATCCCTTCCGAGGTACGGCGCCGCAAGATAGGCAAACAGACGTGAGGTAAATTTGTAGTAAATTGATAGATTGGACGCCAAACAAATAAAAAGAATAAATTGCAGCTAAGTATTTTTGGGTTTTTGGATTAATAGATCTAAAAATAAAAGCAAAGGAAAATAGACCGAAAAGGCAAATAATATGAGAAAGAGACCCGGGGGCCGTAGGTTTCACTAGTGGCATCTCTCGAGAAAAATAGCAAAGCGGTGGGTGAACAAATTACTGTTGGGCAATTGATAGAACTTCAAATACTCATGACGATATACAGGCAATGATCATTATATAGGCATCACGTCCAAGATTAGTAGACCGACTCCTGCCTGCATCTACTACTATTACTCCACACATCGATCGCTATCCAGCATGCATCTAGTGTATTAAGTTCATGGAGAAAAGGAGTAATGCAATAAGAACGATGACATGATGTAGGAAAGATCTATCTATGTAGAGATAGACCCCATCGTGTTATCCTTAGTAGCAACGATACATACGTGTCATTCCCTTTCTGTCACTGGGATCAAGCACCGTAAGATTGAACCCACTACAAAGCACCTATTCCCATTGCAAGATAAATAGATCAAGTTGGCCAAACAAAACCCAAATATCGGAGAAGAAATATGAGTCTATAAGATATCATGCATAAAAGAGATCAAAGAAACTCAAATACTTTCATGGATATAAAAAGATAGATCTGATAATAAACTCAAAGTTCATCGATCCCAACAAACACACCGCAAAAAGAGTTACATCATATGGATCTCCAAGAGACCATTGTATTGAGAATCAAGAGAGAGAGAGATGAAGCCATCTAGCTACTAACTACGGACCCGAAGGTCTACAAAGAACTACTCACGCATCATCGGAGAGGCAGCAATGGAGGTGGTGAACCCCATCCGAGATGGTGTCTAGATTGGATCTGGTGGTTCTGGACTCTGCGGCGGCTGGATGAATATTTCGTCGACTTCCCTAGGGTTCTGGAAATGTTGGGGTATTTATAGAGCAAATAGGTGGTCCGGGGGGCACCGGAGGTGGGCACAACCCACCAGGGCGTGCCTGGGCCTCCTGGCGCACCCTGGTGGGTTGTGCCTCCCTCAGGGCACCCCCAGGCGTAGCCAGGGTCTGTTGTGTTCCTTTTGGCACATAAAAATTCTCCGTAAAGTTTCGTGGCATTTGGATTCCGTTTGATATTGATTTTCTGCGATGTAAAAAACATGGAAAAATAGCAACTGGCACTTGGTACTATGTCAATAGGTTAGTACCAAAAAATGATATAAAATGACTACAAAATGATTATAAAACATCCAAGATTGATAATATAACAACATGGAACAATCAAAAATTATAGATACGTTGGAGACGTATCAACAAGGCAACCCAGCTTGGCAAAAACTTAAGTCATAGAGGTGCATATAATGGAAAAAAGGATGTATATGAGCAAACGGCACATATATTGTGAGATCCAGGCTCGGAATAATTATAAGCTTCGGTTAAAGAAGCCCCCAGTCATGGTAGGATCTATACATTTAAGGATGTGTACCCCTCAGGTGTTCGGCTTATCCGAACACATCCTGGAAATCGTAAAAAAAACGAGAAAACAAAAACATAATTAAGAGGAGAAAAAGGAAATGAAAAAGAAGTATGGCCAAACTTATGCATAGAATCTTCGGAGCCGAGCAACGTTCCATGGATTCGGCTCTAGGCGATTATCCGATGCATTACGAAGACGGTAAGCTCCTCCTATGAGAACTTAATCTGTAATGAAGGGACCCTACCATTTTGGTTTGAGATTGTCCTTCTTCTTCTCTGGTAGGCGTAAAACGAGTTCACTGACATTATAAGTCTTGGCCCGCACTTCTCTGCTTTGGTATCTCCGGGCCTGTTGTTGCTAGAATGCGGAACGGGCCTTTGCAATATCGCGCTCCTCCTCCAGGCCGTCTAGGTCGTCCTGCTGATCAAGCTCGTCTTCTCTCTCTTCATATACATGCGCACTCGAGGTGAGTCATGAATAATGTCACAGGGCAAGACAGCCTCTGCGCCGTACACCATGAAAAAGGGGGTGTATCCGGTCATGCGATTGGGCGTGGTACGTAGTCCCCAGAGTAAGGAATCAAGTTCCTCAACCCAGTGTTTATCTGACTCCCGTAGGGATCGCAGTAGTCTGGGTTTGATGCCCCTCATTATCGAGCCATTAGCCCGTTCGACCTGACCGTTTATTTGAGGGTGATATACGGAGGCGTAATCGAGCTTAATGCCCAGGTTAGCACACCAATTTTTCACCTCATCGGCTGTGAAGTTAGAACCATTGTCAGTAATGATGATGTGTGGGACACCATAATGGTGTACAACGCCAGATATAAAGTCGATCACTGGTCCAGCTTCAGCCGTTTTTACTGGTTTGGCCTCTATCCACTTAGTGAATTTATTCACCATAACCAGCAAATATTTCTTCTTGTGGCTTCCCCCTTTAAGGGGTCCGGCCATATCTAGCCCCCAGACCGCAAAAGGCCAAGTAACAGGGATTGTTTCTAGGGCGGTGGGTGACATATGACTTTGATTGGTGAAAAGTTGGCATCCGACACAGTGTTGTACAAGGGCATGTGCATCTACTCGGGCCATGGGCCAAAAGAAACCTATACGAAAGGCCTTACTTACGAGGGCCCGAGCTGCGGCGTGATGGCCACTGAGACCAGCATGTATTTCGGCCAAGAGCTGTCGTCCCTCCTCTTCGGAGATACATCTTTGAAGAACTCCAGTAGTGCTTTTCTTGTAGAGTTCTCCTTCATGAACTTTGTAGGCTTTTGAGCGTCGAACTATGCGACGGGCCTCGTTCTGGTCATCAGGGAGCTCCCGCCTATTAAGGTAGTCCACGAAGGGTTCGGTCCATGGGGCAATGACAACCATGATTACATGGGCGAAAGATGTCATTTTGGTGCCCGAGCCCCCGATGATATCAGAGTTGTGTTCGGCATCTGGAGGTATGATCGGCTCCAGACTAGTATTGCCGCTCTCGTCCTGCCTTAGCACGGATGGCTTGAAGAGCCTTTCCACAAAGGTATTAGGTGGGACGGGGTCGCGTTTAGCGCCCATTCAAGCAAGGATGTCTGCTGCCTGATTACTGTCTCGAGCAACATGATGAAACGCGAGCCCCTCAAACCGAGTTGATATTGTGAGTACGGCGTTGCGGTATGCCGCCATATTTGGATCTTTTGCATCAATTTCTCCATTTTTTTGGGATATTGCGAGGTTCAAATCCCCACGCACTTCGAGGCGTTGTATGCCCATAGAAACAGCCATTCGAAAACCATGCAGTAGTGCCTCATATTCGGCCGCGTTGTTGGAGTCCGTATACATGATTTGTAATACGTAACAGAGTGTGTCCCCTATAGGGGATGTTAGGATGACACCAGCCCCCAATCCGGCTAACATTTTAGAGCCATCGAAGTACATGACCCAGTTGGAGTATGTGTTGTACTCTTTAGGGAGTTCGGCTTCTGTCCATTCGGCGACAAAGTCGGCCAACACCTAAGATTTAATAGCTTGGCATGGCTTGTATGTTATTTCAAATGGTAAGAGCTTGATGGCCAATTTGGCAATGCGGCCGATGGTGTCCCGATTGTTTATGATGTCATTGAGTGGTACTTCCGACGCCACCATGATTGAACACTCTTGAAAGTAGTGTCGCAGCTTCCGGGATTCCATGAAGACCGCATATGCTATTTTTTGATAGTGTGGGTATCGAGATTTGCGCGGTGTATGGACTGTCAATACATAGTACACTGGTTTTGGAGTGGGAATCTGTGTCCCTCTTCCTTTCGTTCGATGACGAGTACCGCACTCACCACCTGGTGAGTTACAGATATGTAGAGTAACATAGGTTCGCCAACGCTTGGGGCGGCAAGGATTGGGTTGCTTGCTAACAAAGTCTTTATTTCTTCCAATCCGGCTATAGCCGCATTCGTCCATTCAAAGTGGTCGGTGTGTCGGAGTAGTCGATAAAGTGGTAGCGCCTTTTCTCCTAATTGGGAGATAGAGCGGCTCAAGGCTGCCACGCACCCAGCTAGTTTTTGGACATGCTTTAAGTCTCTTGGTGTTGCCAATTGTGACAAGGCTCGGATTTTGGCTAGGTTTGGTTCGATTCCTCTATTAGAAACAATGAACCGAGTAGTTTTCCGACTGGGACGCCGAAAACACATTTTTCCGGGTTGAGCCGTATGTCATATGTTCGGAGGTTGTCAAATGTGAGGCGTAGATCGTCCACCAATGATTCGGCATGTTTAGTCTTGATGACTACATCATCTATGTATGCCTCCACTGTCTTGCCAATTTGCTTTTACAGACATGTTTGAATCATGCGTTGGTAAGTGGAGCCAGCGTTTTTGAGTCTCAAGGGCATAGTGTTGAAGCAGAAAGGCCCATACGGGGTAATGAATGCCGTTGCAGCCTGGTCGAACTCCTTCATCTTAATTTGATGGTATATGTAGTATGTATCGAGGAAACACAGTGAGTCGTGTCCTGCGGTCGCATCAATGATTTGGTCAATGCGGGGCAACGGGAAGGGGTCCTTAGGGCAAGCCTTATTGAGGTCCTTGAAATCGACACAAAGGTGCTAGGATTTATCCTTCTTCGCCACCATGACCAGGTTTGCTAGCCAGTCCGGGTGTTTGATCTCTCTGATGAACCCGGCTTCAAGTAGCTTGGCTAGCTCCTCCCCCATAGCTTGTCGTTTGGGTTCGGAAAACCGTCGCAGCGTTTGCTTGACTGCTTTGAACCCCTTTATTATGTTGAGGCTGTGTTCGGCCAGTCTGCGTGGGATGCCTGGCATATCCGAAGGATGCCAGGCAAAGATGTCCCAATTTTCACACAGGAATGCTCGCAAGGCGACGTCGACCGTCGGGTCCAGGTGTGCTCCGATGGAGGCTGTCTTGTTAGGATCCACCGGGTGCACTTGAAATTTGACTATTTCCTCTGCTGGTTTGAAAGAAGTGGACTCGGACCTCTTATCGAGGATTACATCATCTTTGTCCATTGTGGAATGCAGAGTGGTTAGCTCCTTGGCCGCGAGGGCTTCTGATAGTGCTTCGAGGGCCAAAGATGCAGTTTTGTTTTCGGCGCGGAGTGCTATATCCGGATCACTGATGATGGTGATAACTTCGTTGGGCCCTGGCATTTTGAGCTTCATGTACCCATAATGGGGTGTGGCTTGAAAGCGTGTGAAGGCATCTCGCCCCAACAGGGCTTAATATCTGCTGTTGAAAGGTGCCACGTGGAAGAGAAACTCTTCGAACCTGTAGTTCTCCGGCGTGCCGAATGCTATGCCAAGTTTAATTTTCCCCGAGCCTCGTGCTTCTCGACTGGGGATAATGTCTCAAAAGGTGGTGCTACTTTGCTCGATGCGGCTCTTGTCCATTTGCATTTTATTGAGCGTGTCTTCATAGATGAGTTTTAGTCCGCTGCCGCCGTCCATGAGCACTTTGGTGAGTCGAAAGCCATCCACAATTGGGTTTAAGACCAAGGCGGCTGGTGCTTGGACTGATCTGGCCCTTGGTTCGTCGTCGGCAGTAAAAGTTATTGCCGTATCGTTCCAAGGATTTATTGTGGCTACTTGGTTAACTTCAGCGAGGTTGCAAAGCGCCCTTTTGCGTTGATTATTTGAGGAAAAGGTCTCGAAGACCATAAAGACATTGAGATCGTCATCCTCAGAAGAGTGCTCGTCCTAGGTAGTGTTGGTGAGGGTGGCCTCACCGCTCTTAGCCACTTGCCGGAGTACCCAACATGCCCGAAGGCTATGTGTTGGTTCGGTATTCGGCGTAGTGTGTATCTGACAGGGCTTGTCGAGCAATTCGTCAAGGACAGTTCTATGTCCCGTGAAGGATTTGATTTTCTTGTCAATGAGATGATGATCGTGTGCCCCGTAAGGGTGCATCCTTTTTGCCCGTTCGGTGGGCTGCTTAAAGGTAGGAGGATCCCATCGGGCTGTCTAGGCTTTCCAGGCGCTTTCCATTGCACAGTACTTATGTACTATGTGTGCCAAATCTGCAAAGTGCAGTATGTGGCGGCGGTTGAGGGCATTGAGGATTCCCTTGTCCGTACAGTTGCGGCAAAAAATTGAAACCGCGTCGTTGTTGCAGCAATCTTTAATCTTTTTAATAAGGAGGAACCTGACCCAGAAGTGATGGGCCGTTTCCTGAGGTTGCTGTCATACGTACATTAGGTCACATACATCTGGAGGTCCTGAATTGCTTGTGGAATATTGCTTGTGGTGGGTTGGCGGGCTAAAATCCGAACCCGGACCCACTATTGGATCTGGAGTTTGAAGAATCTGCGAGCTCACTAGTCCAGGATCCAGAGGGTCCTGGAGACTTTCGGGCTCGACGCCTGATTCTATGTTTGGAGGACATACGATCTCTTCCCGAAGATGGGTATCTGGCATGCAGAGGTCTAATACGTCTCCAATGCATCTACTTTTCCAAACACTTTTGTCCTTGTTTTGGACCCTAACTTGCATGATTTGAATGGAACTAACCCGGACTGACGCTGTTTTCAGCAGAATTGCCATGGTGTTATTTTTGTGCAGAAATAAAAATTCTCGGATTGAACTGAAAATCAACGGAGATTATTTCTGGAATATATAAAAAATACTGGTGAAAGAATCCACGTCAGGGGGGCCATACCCTGTCCACGAGGGTGTGGGCGCGCCCCTTGCCTCGTGGGCCCCCCGGCGCTCCACCGACCTCAACCTGGACTCCATATATTCACTTTCGGGGAGAAAAAACAGAGAGAAGGATTCATCACGTTTTACGATACGGAGCCGCCGCCAAGCCCTAAACTCTCTCGGGAGGGCTGATCTGTAGTCTGTTCGGGGCTTCGGAGAGGGGATCTGATGAAGCTGTACTGAGGGTAGGGGCACGGACCTGATCCAAGGAGCACCTTCTAGGACATCCTAGGAGGAATCACCTTTCCAAATTCGATGTGAAGGTATACCACTCGACGGACTCAGACACCGAAAGCAAGCTATCACTCGAACCAGCCAGGAGAGACCTTAGTCACTCGAAAGGCAAAACGGGTTAGCTGTTTAAGTGTCTTGATTGGTCTAAAATAGACGAACTTTATAAACATTTAGAGTGCAGTTACACAAAAGATAAAAGTAAACGCCCACTAAATGAATAACAACTTTAACCTACATTTAACTAGAAGGGAAGGACAGAGGGCCGCGCGAACATACATATATAGACCCCCCTCTCAGGTATATGAGGGTTCGCACCACTGTTATTCACAACGATAATCAGCTCAATCTCGACACGCTCCGGGCAGCGTAGGGCTGTTACAATAATCCTCAAAGCGAAAGAAGGCCTAGACTCGTAATTATGGATTGTATTACACTTCCCATAGATTGCGATCTAAGCCTCTCAAATAAACTTTAGCCCCACTACTCAAATGTCAGAGGTTAGAACCACGACGTTGGCGACCTTGGGGCAGATCTTTAGCGCGCTGATTGGAGAAGAGTTGCGATTTATTCGATCCTTTTGATCGTTTCATGCGGGTTTGGTGGAGGCGAGAGATGCGCCTCGCACGCTACGTTCATCGCCTGACGATCCGCTGGACTTCGGAGCGCATCGAATCGACGCGTCCAATCGCTGGTGCGAGCTTTCCGCGATGCGTCGTGGCTGTTCCTCATGTTTTGCAGCTCGTCGATCCTGTATCGGTCGGGCCCCGTATCGTCTCCGCTTCTGTTCGTTACGGCCGGGGCAACGGTACCGGTAGGTTCGAGACTGCAGAGGTGGGTGGGGCATGCCGATGGTTCGCCGTTAATCGGCCCGGCGGCAAAGTCGCGGGCAATCGAGGATGGTGGTGTGCGTGTGTTCGACTTATCGTGTCGGCTGGCTCAGCGAGACGCATGCTGAGTGCACGCAGGACCGACCCAGCGGCTGAGATCCTGGCGGTCGATGGGATGCACAGTCCTCCCGGTTTCCCTCGCGCTGATGGAGGCGCGGGTGGGGGCAACCCGTCGCATCCCCACGATGAGTATCTCCCCGAACCTCTCACGTCATCATAGCGAGAGGAGCTTCGCCGCCGGAACACGGACGCCCTCCGCACCCCTATCGTCGGAGAGTCCCCCTCAGCCCGGGCCTTGGAGGACGCGCGCTTGGCTAATTTGGCCGAGCGCACTCGACTGGAGAATCTCCAGCGAGCACTCGACGAGCGAGCGCGTCAGCGGGCTCCCGAGTCTAGTCGACACCAGCTCTTCCCGCCGACGCAGGCATATCGAACCCCAGTTTAGAATTTAGCCGCTGCGGCCCGTATAGCAGAATCAATTCAGCCCTCCCAGTCAGAGGTTGGCAGGGGCTTGTTGCAGATCAGAGCGTTGCTCCGGGCGGCGGGAAACCAGAATTCCGCCGTTTCTCAGTCGCGGAACAGGATCCACAGTCGATCCGTTGCAACGGATACAGTCCAGTCGGCTCACAGCCCGCGGTCGCCCCCGAGGCATGAGGGACGTGGCGACAGGCATGATCAGTACAGAAGGAATGAGCAGTATGATCACCGATCCGATCGTGATGATCGACGTCGAGTGCCAACCCCTCCCCCGAGGAGTGGGTCATATGCGCCTCGACATCGAGATGACAGACGCCCTCATAGCGTTGGGCAGAGGATTCCCGTCGACCCCAGGGACCCGGGCTTTGACGCGAGATCTGTCCTCATTCAAGGCTTGGTTGACAGGAATAGGGCTCATCGGGAAGGCCAGAACAGAGATGCGCCCGCCAGCAGCAGAATACGTGTTTCAGGGCCAGAGTGTTTCAGTCAAGCCATCAGGGCCGCGGTGATTCCTCCCAACTTTCGGTTGGCGACTGGAGTCAGCAAGTTCACCGGTGAGTCTAAGCCTGACACTTGGCTCGAAGATTACCGAGTGGTTGTACAGATTGGCGGTGGCAATGATGAGGTGGCCATGAAGCATTTGCCTCTCATGCTAGAGGGCTCAGCCAAAGCGTGGCTAAATCAGTTGGCACCCAGCAGCATTTACACTTGGGAGGATCTCTCCCGAGTGTTTATCACAACCTTTGAAGGAACATGCAAGCGACCTGCAAGCCTTACAGAGTTGCGGTCTTGCGTGCAGAAGCCCAATGAAACCCTGAGGGAATACATCCAGAGGTGGATCACACTGCATCACTCGATTGAGAATGTGCCAGACCATCAAGCAGTTTGTGCCTTCAAGGAAGGCGTTAAATACAAAGAGTTGAATCTGAAGTTCGGTCGAACTGGAGAGATGTCCCTGAATCGGATGATGGAGATTGCCACCAAGTATGCTAATGGTGAAGACGAGGACCGACTCCGGAGTGGCAAGCACAAGGCAGTCGCCCAAGAAACCGGAGGAAACTCCAGTCGGAAATAGAAGCGGAAGGCCGAGCCAGCCGCTCCTGGGGAGGCCCCGGCCGCAGCCCAGGGAAACTTCAAGGGAAAACCCAAAGGCCCTTGGAAGCCCAAGAAAGTCAAGGATCAGGATGGAAACGATGTTTTGGATCTGCCATGTCACATCCACACCAAGAAAGATGAAGAGGGTAATTTTATTTACCCAAAGCATACCACTCGACAGTGTCGGCTCCTAATCCAGCAGTTTCAAGGCAAACAGTCCAAGGATAAGGAAAAAGAGTCGGACAGAGTCGAGGACAAGGAAGACAGTGACGATGGATACCCCCAAATCAATTCCACCCTGATGATTTTTGCTGATGTCGAAAGCAAAAGTCGACTGAAAGTCATTAACCGTGACGTGAATATGGTTGCTCCGGCGACACCCAGTTATCTGAAGTGGTCTCAGACTGCCATCACATTTGACCAGTCCGATCACCCTACGCACATTGCCACCCCTGGGAGGCAAGCTTTGGTGGTCGACCCAGTTGTCGAAGGCACTCGACTGACCAAAGTCCTGATGGATGGTGGCAGTGGCCTGAACATATTGTATGCTGAAACATTGAAAGGGATGGGCATTCCGATGTCCAGGCTCAGTGCCAGCAACATGAGTTTCCATGGAGTCATTCCTGGAAACAAAGCCGAGTCACTCGGCTAGATTGCTCTCGACGTGGTTTTCGGTGATTCAAAGAATTACTGCAAGGAAAAATTGACATTTGAGGTTGTGGACTTCCAAAGTGCTTACCATGCTATCCTGGGCCGGCCGGCTTATGCACGCTTCATGGCTCGACCATGCTACGTGTATCTCAAGTTGAAGATGCCCGGCCCAGAGGTGTGATCACCGTTACCGGCAATAGGAAGAAAGTTGAGGAGTGTTTTCAGAAAGGATCGAAGATTGCTGACGCTCAGATGGCAGTTGTTGAGCTGCAAGAGTACCAGAAGACTGCTGATCCGAGTGAATTGCTACGAGCCAAGAAGCTTGCTTCAGAATCTGCTTTTCAGTCATCCGGTGAAACTAAGACAGCTCACATTCACCCGACCGACCCCGACGCTGCTCCGACTCACATCTCGACGACGCTCGACTCTAAATAGGAAGAAGCGCTCATCCAGTTCCTCCGTGAGAACTGGGACGTCTTTGCATGGAAGCCTTCTGACATGCCTGGAGTTCCCAGGGGGCTGGCTGAGCACCGTCTACGAGTCGACCCGAAGTTCAAGCCCATGAAAGAACATCTTCGACGGTCCGCCGTCCAGAAGAGGAAAGCTATTGGCGAGGAGGTGGCTCGGCTCTTAGCAGCGGAGTTCATCCGAGAGATTTACCACTCTGAGTGGCTCGCCAATGTTGTCATGGTCCCCAAGAAGGACAAGTCACTTCGCATGTGCATTGATTTCAAACATATCAATCGGGCCTGCCCGAAAGATCATTTTCCCCTCCCTCGCATCGACCAAATAGTCGACTCGACTGCGGGGTGCGAGAGATTGTCTTTTCTAGATGCCTATTCCGGGTACCATCAGATCCGTCTGTATGGACCCGACGAAATCAAAACAGCTTTCATCACTCCATTCGGATGCTTCTGTTACGTCACCATGCCGTTCGGCCTCAAGAACGCCGGAGCCACATTCATGAGAATGATTCAGAAGTGTCTACTCACTCAAATCAGTCAGAATGTGGAGGCATACATGGATGATATTGTGGTAAAGTCACGGAAAGGTTCCGACCTGCGGGCTGACCTCGCTGAAACCTTTGCCAACCTCAGGAGGTATGATATCAAGCTCAATCCATCAAAGTGCACGTTCGGAGTTCCAGGTGGAAAGTTACTCGGTTTTCTCGTTTCCGAACGGGGGATCGATGCCAATCCTGAAAAAGTTGGCACCATACTCCGGATGAAGCGTCCTGTACGCGTGCACGATGTCCAAAAGCTTACAGACTGCTTGGCCGCTCTAAGTCGATTCATTTCTCGTCTCGGTGAAAAGGCGTTGCCTCTTTACCGACTGATGAAGAAGTCTGACAAGTTCGAGTGGACTCCAGAAGCTGACACAGCATTTTGCAGAGCTCAAAGCTCTGCTCTCCACCCAGCCGGTGCTTGCTGCCCCAGTCAGCAAAGAGCCTCTGCTGCTTTACATTGCAGCCACAGGACAAGTTGTCAGTACAGTACTTACGGTCGAGCGGGAAGAAGAAGGAAAGGCCTTCAGAGTTCAGCGCCCAGTCTATTATCTGTCTGAAGTTTTGACCCCTTCAAAACAAAGATACCCTCACTATCAGAAGCTTGTATATGGGATTTACATGACCACGAAGAAGGTTGCACATTACTTCTCTGACCACGCCATTACAGTCGTCAGCGACGCCCCACTGTCAGAGATTCTGCATAACAGAGATGCAACTGGTCGAGTGGCCAAGTGGGCGATTGAACTCCTTCCCTTAGATATCAAGTTTGAAGGAAAGAAGGCTATCAAGTCCCAAGCAATCGCAGATTTCATCGCCGAGTGGATTGAACAGCAACTTCCAACTCAAGTTCACTCGGAGCACTGGACCATGTTCTTCGATGGATCTAAGATGCTGAATGGTTCCGGTGCTGGGGTAGTTCTAGTCTCCCCCCGAGGAGATAAGCTCAGATATGTTCTCCAGATTCACTTTGATTCCTCCAATAATGAAGCAGAATATGAAGCACTTTTGTACGGGTTGCGCATGGCCATTTCACTCGGCGTCCGTCGCCTCATGGTCTATGGCGACTCAGATTTGGTGGTTAATCAGGTGATGAAGGAGTGGGACGTCAGAAGTCCGGCTATGACTGGTTATTGCAATGCAGTGAGAAAGCTAGAAAAGAAATTCGAGGGGTTGGAGCTTCATCACATCCCCCGACTGAAAAATCAGGCAGCTGATGATCTGGCAAAGATAGGCTCCAAGAGAGAAGCCATTCCCAGCAATGTGTTTTTGGAGCACATCCGCTCGCCGTCAGTCCAGGAGGATCCTTTTACAGAAGAAGCCCCGCAGCCGAAAAGTGCCACAGATCCGACTGAAGTCGAAGTTCCTGCTGTGGTCGACCTAATCATGGAAGTCTTGGCAATCACTCCCGACTGGACGATACCGTACATCGCGTATATCCTAAGGAAAGAACTCCCGGAGGACGAGGAAGAGGCTCGACAGATCGTCCGCCGATCCAAGGCCTTCACAGTCATAAAGGGGCAGCTGTATAGAGAAAGCGCGACCGGAATTGGTCAGAAGTGCATAACACCAGAAGAGGGTCGGATAATCCTTAATGATATCCACTCGGGGACCTGTGGTCACCATGCGTCCTCTCGGACCATTGTGGCTAAAGCATACCGAGCGGGACTTTACTGGCCTAGAGCAAATGAGATGGCAAAAGAGATAGTCGACAAGTGTGGAGGATGCCAGTTCTACTCCAACATGTCACACAAGCCTGCATCAGCCCTGAAGACCATTCCACTCGTCTGGCCCTTTGCTGTCTGGGGACTAGACATGGTTGGTCCATTGAGAACAGGCAGAAGTGGTTTCACTCATGTGCTTGTGGCAGTCGACAAGTTTACCAAATGGATTGAAGCTAAGCCTATCAAGAATCTTGATGCTTGCACTGCTATCAGTTTCGTCAGAGGGCTAACATTCAGATATGGAGTCCCGCATAGCATCATCACTGACAATGGGTCAAACTTCGATTCGGACAAGTTCAGAGCTTTTTGCGCCTCTCAAGGCACTCGAGTCAACTACGCATCGGTCGCCCATCCCCAGTCGAATGGACAAGCTGAAAGAGCAAATGGTCTGATTCTCAAAGGGCTAAAGCCTCGACTGATGCGTGACCTCAAGCACGCGGCAGGTGCTTGGGTCGACGAGCTTCCGTCAGTTCTGTGGGGATTGAGGACCACCCCTAACCGGTCGACTGGAAGAACTCCATTCTTTCTGGTTTATGGAGCCGAAGCAGTTCTGCCAAGTGATCTTCTTCACAACGCGCCCTGAGTCGAGCTTTACACCGAAGATGAAGCAGAGCAAGCCCGGCAAGACGCAGTCGACCTCCTAGAGGAGGAGAGGGAAATGGCTATGATCATATCGACCATCTATCAGCAAGACTTGCGTCGATTCCACGCCAGAAATGTGAAGAGCCGAGCCTTCCAGGAAGGAGATTTGGTCCTCCGAGTGGATCAACAGAAACCACACAAACTTGCTCCTACTTGGGAAGGCCCCTTCATCGTCACCAGAGTCCTCCACAATGGAGCATATCACCTCTACAATGTTGGTCACCAGATCGACGAGCCACGAGCTTGGAATGCGGAACTACTCCGCCCCTTTTACACTTGAGTTCTCCCTTGAACGAGATGTAATAAGAAAAATTTATGCGGTTTATTTTTATCAAAGACAAGAGTGTTCCAATAATTGCTGTCACTTTTGTTTGCGTGCGAAATCCCTCAGTGGGTGGCTTAGCTGCGAATCCATTTCGCCTAAGTTTGAAAAAATCCTACCGAGTGGAGAGCGATCCTCCCACTCAGGGGCTTAGCTGCAGTCCAGCACTCGCCTAAGTTCTCTCACTTAGAGACTTAGCTGCGGTCCGGCACTCGCCTAAGTTTGAAAAAATCCTACCGAGTGGAGAGCGATCCTCCCACTCGGGGGCTTAGCTGCAGTCCAGCACTCGCCTAAGTTCTCTCACTTAGAGACTTAGCTGCAGTCCGGCACTCGCCTAAGTTTGGAAAAATCATACCAAGTGGAGAGCGATCCTCCCACTCGGGGGCTTAGCTGCAGTCCAGCACTCGCCTAAGTTCTCTCACTTAGAGACTTGGCTGCAGTCCGGCACTCACCTAAGTTTGAAAAAATCCTACCGAGTGGAGAGCAAACCTCCCACTCGGGGGCTTAGCTGCAGCTCAGCGCTCGCCTAAGTGTTTAAAATCCTACCGAGTGGAGAGCAAACCTCCCACTCGGGGGCTTAGCTGCAGCCCAACGCTTGCCTAAGTGTTTAAAAATCCTACCGAGTGGAGAGCAAACCTCTCACTCGAAGGCTTAGCTGCAGCCCAGTGCTCGCCTAAGTACAAGACACAACCCGATCCGCGAGTCGACTGCTACCTTCCCCTTCGGAGCTGCGCCGCAAATACAAGGCTATTCCGAGTGAAGATCAAGATACACTCGACGAATCAAACCATGAAGATATTCAACGAGAAATCAAACTCAGATAAAGCCTAAAAGGTCCCAGACCTCAGATCAAAGTACTCAAGCCCTCGGCTCGGCGGAGTTTAACGGTTACAAATCCACTCGGCATTCCGAGGCAAATTTAAAGTGAAACATAGAAGTTTTTCATTCCTCAGGAGGAGGACTGGAAGGGGCGGCGAACTCGTCCAAGTCGATCCTGTCTGCAATACGAGTGGCAGCAGCAATAAAAGTCTCCATGAAGTCCTGAAAGTTGTGCTTCCTGGTATTGGCAACCTGGATGGCGGCCAGCTTTTCTTCCCACGCCTCCTTGCAATGGACGCGGACCAGAGACAGAGCGACATCAGCACCACATATAGCAGAAGATTTCTTCCATTCCGCCACTCGACCCGGGACTTCATTCAGTCGGACCATCAGGGACTCGAGGTCGTTCTGAAGGGTCGTTCCGGGCCAGAGTGATGTGTCGATCCGCGACATCGCAACCTTCAGCCGAGCAAGATAATCAACGACACCGGTAACACGAGACTCCAGTCGGAGCACGTTCATAGCAGCCTCGTCCTTCACTAGAGAATTGGAGGGATCCAAGCCTGGCTCCACTCGACTGGTTTCCTCTTCGAAGCTCTGGCAGAATTCTGCAAACACAATTCAAGAATAAGACAGTGGCCGTACGCGGGCTCGGCAACTACAAGACAGCCGGGTTGGAATAATTACCTTCGAGCATGACGAACAACTTCTTGGCGAGTCCTCCGAGATAAGCCTCCAGGTCTTTTGCCTTCCCCGCCAGCTCACCCGCCTTGTCGTGCAGAGCCATCTTTTCTTTCTTCAGTCGACTGGCATCTCGATTAGCTGCCTCAAGAGCAGTTTTCAGTCTGGAGTTCTCCTGTTCAAGAGCTCCGACCGAAGCCAGTTTCTCTTCCGCGAGCTTTGTTTTGCTCGAGGCCTCCTTCTGTGCCTCTGCAAGATCTTGATCCTTCTTATTCAGAGCTTCCTCCAGTTTATCTGCGGAGCGTCGAGTGGAACCAACATCAAGAATGGACAAGAAAGAAAAGCCACCCGTTAAGAATGGAGAACCTCACCAGCCATACCTTTTGCTTCTTCTTGCGCCTTCTTCAAATTCTCCTGAGCAAGCTTCAAGTTAAGGTTGAGCTGGATCTGCTGATTCTCCAACTCAGTGTAGCGAGCTACAAGTTTGCAAGATTTCTGTAAAAAGAAAAATCAGTCGACAGACGTCCAAGATAAGTTGCTTCCGAGTAACTAAGAGACAAGGATGACGTTTCTAAGATCACAGCCGAATCTAAAACATTCGACAGTAGTCTCGGGGACTACACCCAGTGGGTGCACTCAGCGTGCCCCCACTGGTTCGACCAAAAAAAGAGAAAGAGAGAAAAATTCGACTGCCCGCAGTCGACCGACTACAGCTACAGCAACACAATGTAAAGACTACAGTCGACTGCCAGCAGTCCACCGTAGTCTCGGGGACTACACCCAGTGGGTGCACTTAGCGTGCCCCCACTCGTCCAAGGATTGGCAGACACACCCAGTGGGTGTACAGATACAGATACAAAAGATCTTCGGAAAAGAGACTCTTCAAACAGCATATCATAACAGACCAAGTGTCGAGTCGACTGACTTGGACGTTGCTCTGAAGAGCCGAACTCGCGTCATAGGCTGCTTGGCTGGCCTCCCG